>NC_079415.1:26301977-26309477 GCF_026213295.1 Gadus chalcogrammus | reverse complement strand
TCTATAGAATATAACTGCGTTGTCTGTTTACAGTTTAATTCATTTTTCACAATTTACCAGCTCTTGTTTTGATGGCTGAACAGACAATTTGACTGGAATTACTTAGTAGGTGTCCAAATATCAGGGATAAATGGGCACGGTATAATTAAAGGATATACAAACATAGACATCCTATATCATATATATATATATATGATATAGGATGTCTATGTATACAAACGCTTAAAAATATATATATATTGACGCTACAAGTTGATGTCGGCAGGGTTGCTATGGCCGGTCGTTATTCGGAAATCGGAAAGACGTTTTCAGTCCTGTGTGTTCGATGTTCGCCACGTCACAGCTGTTTCGAAAAGTGTGTTTCCTTCTCCCATTTTACGCAGTTACTCTCTTTAACATAAGTCAAAAAACACCTCAAGCAAGTGGAAAATCATTTTTGCGAATTAGATGATTAGATTCGATTTTTATGGTGTTTTTTTGGTGTTTCCAACGTTTACTGATTCGATACTTCAACATTTGCATAAAAGCAGGGGGGTGGAAAGGCAACTATTGTGGCTGTATTTCAACCTTAAAGAAGAAAAAACTGCAACAACCTTGGCCTGGCTGTTGCACGGCTCTCCTCGGCTGTGGCTGAGGAGAGGCGCCGTCACGTCACGCGCACCAACCTCGGCAAGAGCGGATCACAGCTGTTGTGATAGCCACAAGCTTGGCGATCATAAAAGCTAACCATTTCGGACGTCGCAGACGTCCAATCGATTAAAATGAAGTGATGGGTTTTAATTAATTTAATCAATTGGATATATGATTATTAGAAATCTGGCGTTTGTGTGTGGGGACCCCCTTTTATATGGCTAAAGGCTATCTGCCTCTTACATATCCGATGTACTCCCGGTAGAAGCTAAATTCTAATGTAAGCAATCTTTTACACGTCATGTGATGAAAAACTTTTTTGATCCTTTGTGGTATGGTCGTCTCGGGTTAGGTTTGACTCGGAGAGTGGTAAATGTTCAGCACGTGGTTTATTCTAACAGAGACACAAGGCAAACGAGCCTGCGTTCTGGAGGTGGTTCATAAAGCATCACTCGAACACAGGTAAACAAACAGTTTATTTTGGGAGTGGGCGAAATGGTAAATAAGCCACGCCCACATGTTCTAATTTACCCAAACCTTTGGTCTGTCTTGGCTTCAGCGGAAATGGCAAAGTGGCCATGTTTGTAGTCTTTATCTTATCTACAAAATCATAAAACCTTACATGGTGTTGTCCACTTTGTGAAAGAATAAACCATTCATAACTGTTGTTAGCTTGACACATGTCATCAGAAATAGAATAGACTAAAATAATTTACATCACATGATATCTACACAAACGATATGCCATATGAAAGACACTACAAGGAGTCCAACCTTGCAAGCCTTATCAATTTGTGAGCAATATGTCGATTAACTAGATGTGAAAGAATAACGTCGATAACACTTCCTGGTTACTACAAGTGATTGAAACACATGCATATATTGGATACGCACGCACTTGATTCAACCATTACAAAGTATCAGCTGTAACAGCTCAGCTATTCTATATATCATCTCAAATGTATTCAAACTTGAACCATTTAGCTATTTGTTTATCTCCTCACTTTATGTTTCCAACCATTTATGTTTTTTTTTAAATGTGTGCATGTTTACATTGTTTACTCCATTTAAACTTTTGAACTCTGTTCAACTCTTTTCAACTTTTCTTGAAGATCTCCTTTTATGCTACTTTTCTGCTCTTAATTTATTATTAATGACTCCTATAGAGCAACCTGACACGAATCACAGCACAAAAAACTATGTTGATTTTCGTGAAACTCTTCCTCCCATCTGCTTACAGCATTTTCTGTCAACTCTCGGGTACGTCCTTCTCCGCACACCTCGCCCCCCCTCCTCAACCCCACTCCGTTGTTAATGATTACCTTCCGGAAGAGCATGTTGTAGCATTACCATGCATGGAAAATCTGGATTGTTCTACGTAGATAAATCCCGGAAATTTGAACAAGTGAATCGCGACCGGCGTCCCTAGTGTTCAGCGCTCTGCACAGCCACCCCAGACGGTCAGCAGGGAACACCTCTAAATGCATGTTCGTCATTATTTGACACTTTAGTATGGTTAAACATGACTATAAATCATTATAACAATGTTTATAGGGCATAAAAGTCGAAGAAGCATGATAGGTGCTCTTTAATTGAGATGTTTTAAGGTGCCATAATGGCAATCATGAGCAAAGTGGTTCCATGTATATATTTTTTATTATTATTATTTGTTATAGTAGGGCTAGTATCGGATAGATATCGGTATCGGCAGCTAGCCTTTGGTATCATGACGGAAGTGAAAAGGTGGTATTGGGACATCCACATCCCCCCACACACGTGTGACCCCTCCCAATTCCGAAGTTGGTGCAGACGCCGCCGCCTGCGTCCATGATCTGCCCACGGGCGGGTGTGAAGGATTACGAGTCACACACACACACACACACACACACACACACACACACACACACACACACACACACACACACACACACACACACACACACACACACAGACACACAGGCACGCCACAATCTCACTCCTAGCAACCCGGCTGGTCCCTGCTTATAGCATAGTAGACTGCCAACATGCACCTGCCACCTACAGAAATTCACACACACATGCCCACGTGCGCATACACTCACTCACACAGACACAAACACACACACACACAAACACACACATACACACACACACATAGACACACAGAACCGTGTATGAACACGCAGATCTACACTCACACATAGATACACTATGCTTGCATACACATATCTACACACACACACACACACACACACTTGGCACCCCCATCAGTACTGTAGGCTGACAGAATGCACACTGACTCACTTGCCAGTGCAGGGCGTGTGTACACAATCCAAACCGACATTAAGTGTATTGTCTATTCTTTTATGTCTCTCTATTCCCTATATATTTACCATGAGTTACTGATCCAAGTGCATGCGGTGCACTGATTCCTAAAACCTACATTTGTATTCTGTATTGTGTGTACTGAGTGTGTTGTATACCGTCCTTTACACTTTCTTTGGGGGGGGGGGGGAGGTTGAGTTCCACTTGCCAAATGAAGCGATGCCTGTAAGTTCTCGCCAGTCGGTGTGTTTCCTTTCCTCGACTCGTACACAGACCAACTTTTCAGGGGTTATTTGGGATCCCGGGCAACGGAGGAGACGGAGCAATTAGAAGAGGGATCCTTGAGCAAGTGGACGCAGAAGAAGAAGAAGAAGAAGAAGAAGAAGAAGAAGAAGAAGAAGAAGAAGAAGAAGAAGAAGAAAAAGAAACAGAAGAAGGGAATAGGAGAAAAAGGAAAATGAGAGAAAGAAGTCAACGCCCACACGAGCTGACACTGCGCTCCCCGGCCCCTGCCTCCCTGTGCAGATTTGGACATGATTACAAGTGAGAAACACCAAGGGGGGTCTGGCTCCACGTCAGAGACGGAGCATGCTCTGTGAGTGTAGACGTGTGTGTGTGTGTGTGTGTGTGTGTGGACGTGCATGCTGATAAACACACGCACGCGCACATGTAGACACATAAATGTGTAGTCTTTATGCTTTTCTTGTGGGAGAGTGTGTTTGTTTGTGTGTGTGTGCGTATGTGTGTGTGTCCGCTTCGTGTTCATCTTCCTTCTTTGTGTGTGAGTGTGTGGACGTGTGTGTGTGTGTGTGGTGTGTGTGTGTGTGTGTGTGTGTGTGTGTGTGTGTGTGCGTGTGCGTGTGTGTGTAAGAGACAGAGAGAGAGAGAGAGAGAGAGAGAGAGAGAGAGAGAGAGAGAGAGAGAGAGAGACACAGACATTCACACACAACACACCTCTACACCCGTACAGTTGGACGGCGCGGAGCGGCAGCTACATTTAATATGTGCAGCGTGCCACGAAAGGCACAAGAGGAACCGCTTTGGAAAACCTCTCCATTCAGCGTGAAAAAAACAACTATGTGCTTTAACAATGGCATTTTAGCACTTGAAAATACCAGTTATGACTGAATAATAATTTTGTAGGACTCTTTGATCTCTGAAAAGCCATGCAAACCAAATTTTTGTACATGTTCAAAGCCGGAGACTGACAAAGATTTTCGTCTTTTTTTTGGCTGCCTCCCTCACCCACCTTTAAGTTGGTTGGGTGGAGAATCATTACGCTTCAAAAGTCCTGGCCTCTGCCGCAGAAATAAGGCAATCATTAAATAAAACTCATGGAACAAATACACCTAATTACATTCAGACAAATGCACGTGCTTCTCCCCTTTCCCCCACATCCCTCATGAATGCTTAAAAAATGCAGAGTTGAATGTCGGGGAAGGGGGGGGGACAACTTATTTGAGGTTTAGTGGAGGGTTAGTTTGCAGGAAGATGCGTTGAAAACTGTACTGTGTCTTCTGTGTTACAGTAAACAGTGGAGTATGTTTCTTGTATTTCTACACCTAAATTGATTCTAAACCTCCCTGTTATAGCAGAAACTGGGATGTTGGTGCCTCGACATCTTCGTTGTTTCTTGATTTTGATTAAACTGTATCTAGAATGATAAATATTAACTCCAAACTGTCTGTATAATAGTTTCAAGAATACACATACTATTGGCTTTTTTGTTTTTTCAGGTGGTACAATTTGGCAGGATACCTATTAAACAATCAATAACTGAACCGGAAATAAACTTATGCTGGATTTAAAAAAAAATACGATAAGATGCATCAGTAATTCAACATAAATCACACACATTCCGGAAAACATGCAGTTAACCAACATTCCTTAAAAGTTCCACAACCTATTACTCTTGTCCACATATTAATTTTCTTTAAGACATTAAGCAATTTAATTACCGTTAAGAGCATTACGGAGTGATTTTAAGTATAATTTGCGGTTCATGAACTGTTTTTGAAAATGAGTCTTAATATAATTAACTTCTGTCATTAGGCTTAATCCCTGCAGGGTAAGGGAAAAAAAGGGAATGTTTTTTGTTAAAGAAATGATATATACGTAACACCACATATTCCTTTGCTTTCCAATGGAAGGTTGCATCATAAAGGTTTTCCATCTTCAATGGACTAATTATCTATTTCCAGTGAGTAAAGCAGAGAGAAAAAAAAGTCTCAGGCCTTTAATGCCTCCGAGCTCGTACACCATTCCTAATCACAACCGGGCCAGTATACAGTATCGCCACTCTCAGGACAGAGACGCGGAATACAAAATCACAATCTGCTTTCCTGAGTATTTTGGTGATGGACGCAAGATAGACGATATAAAAAAAGGATTAAAAGGAAGAAAAAGGAAAGGCATTATTTCTCCTTAAATTAAATGACCCTTTTGTCTCCGTTGTGTGGTAAAGTAGACCCCCACACACGCATAATTAGAACAGATATTTTCTTGTACAAAAAAAAAGGAAGAAGAAGAGAAGAAGAAGCATGGAAGAGGGGGGGGGGTTGGTTGTCCTCTAATCTAATCAACGGGGACAGTCACGTATTAGTGATGGGAGCACTCGGTCGGCTTCATCCCCCCAACCCCCCCCCCCCCCCCCCCCTCCCCTGCTCCCTGCCCCTCTTATGAAACATGCATGCCCTGACACCGCCAGGGCTAATTTACAACAAAAAAAAAAAAGGAAAGAAAAGGGCTGGGCCGTTCAAATACATCAAAACGGTTCGGGCCCTCGGGGGCCGATCCGGATAACCCCCCCTCCGTTCCCCGTTCACACCGCGGGCTTCCCTTGTGTGCACCTTGACGGGGGAAACGGCGGTCTCTCTCTGGTCCAACGCCGTGGAGTCTAAGGACGAATTTGCGCGGTCGTCATGGCCGCCGTAGCCGCCGTTGTCTTCGCCCTCGTCGTCGGGTCTCACTCAGCTCTCTTCCGGCGCCGCAGCGTTTTTAATCAGTTCGGGTCCGCAGTCGCCCGCCGCCGCCCGCTGACCGGTGGCAGGCCCGCAGCGGGACCGGCCGCGGGGCTGACCGGTGATTTAGAATGATATGATTACACCTACGGGCGCCACGTGGCCCCGCGCGGCGCTGCGAATTAGCCTATTTCTAGAGAAGCCTGCGTAATGAGCGGTGTTCCCCCCCCAACCCCCCCCACGACTGCGGCTAGCCAGAGAGAGGGAGGCCGTGTGCCCTCCTAATCAGCCATCACCCCCCCCCCACACACACACACTCTCCCCCTCCTTTCCCGCTGAAAAAAAATGAAAAAAGAACAAAGAAATAAAACTGCTGTTGCTACGCGCGTCTCAATGTGTTTTGGTGGGTATCAAAGGGTTCTCATATGCATCGGCGAAACATATAATCACTTACCCCTCTTAGAGTCAGAGAGAGACAGAGAGAGAGGACAGGATAGAGAGCAAGAGAGAAAGCAAGAGCAAGAGAGATAAATAGGATAGAGAGAGAGAGAGAGAGAGAGAGAGAGAGAGAGAGAGAGAGAGAGAGAGAGAAAGAGAGAGAGCAAGAGAGAGAATGAGTAGGAAAAGTGAAAGCATAACTAGCAGACTTTCCTATGCTGTCCCTGGCATTGTCATCAATGCCAATGCACAAACAAGCTCATGTGCAGTAGTTAGATTTAATAAAGTATGATATTGAACATGACCTAACACCAAACAAAAACCGCCAGATAACCCAGACAGGGACTCCCGTCTTCATCGTTTGCTTTTGGAGAATGCAAGTGTTGTTTTTGGGGAACCACCACATGCAGTTATTATCGAACATAGAGAGCGCTGTTGTTTACGTATGCTGTGAAACAACTGGGTCTGCAACATCCACTCTGTTTGCATGAAAAGAAAGCACAGAAAAGCTCAAACGTTGGTGTAGTTTTCCCAAACTCGCAGCAATGATGAACGCAAATCCCTGACTGATACCCCGAACGCTGCAATATCAGAAAAATGCTCACAAAGTTGCACGCTTTTATATGGAAAATGTCGGAACACAACGGTTTCCTTTTGTTAAATGTAAAAAAAAACAATAGAATAAAATCCAGAAAGTACGGACTCTGAAGTAATGTACTTTCTTCAAACTCGGACCAATGATGAAATCAAATCCCTGACCGATGCCCCAAACGCAGCACACCGCTGTGGTATCGGAAACTCGCTTACAAAGTTTAATTTTGTAAAATATCCGACCACAACGGTTTTCCTTTTTAAATGTTGAAAAAAACAATAGAATAAAATCCCGAAAGTACAGTACTGGGGCTCAGAAATGAGTGATAATTAAACGGGAATGAAAAGGGATGGCAATCCGTTTAGGAGAGCCAATGACATCGATGTTCATGTTCGGCGTAATTACAGCCGACTGATGGACAACCATCTTTTGCACATTATCTATTAAACACATTTCAACGCTTCCTGTCCACCAGTGCGGTGGGATGTGGAGCTGTGGATGCACTCAGAGGAGAAGGACCGCTGTGGGACACGACTCAAGGTATTGCTGGAGTTATTACTGTTTTAAAATCATAGT
>NC_079415.1:26269477-26296977 GCF_026213295.1 Gadus chalcogrammus | reverse complement strand
TTAAATGTGGCAATCCTGATCAACACGGTGCATCAAAAACATGAAACGTTTGGGATTTGGTACTCTGGTAATTTGGCTACTTTATTCGAGCATGGTCATTTTCAAGAGAAATTACAAATTAAGAATTCAATAATACTTTTACAAAGACATTTCAGGAAAGATTTTTCTTCAATCATAGTATCATACATAGTATTTAACAGTCCCTCTTCATTTTTTTAGCTTAAAAAAAACAAAGATGAAGAAAGTGGAATTTTTTTTTCAGTCGAAAATACAGTGTTTTCACAATTGTATAAAAGTTCCCAAATTTGGAATTTTCCAGTAACTGGAAAATAAAATAAAATAATGAAGATTAAACTTCGCATTTCACAATGTTTCAAAACACAATAAATGCTCTCTTTACGTAAAATTTGCCCCTATGATCGACGCCATGTTCCATTTTACTAAAATATATCTATATATTGAAGTACTATAGTACTGTACACAACAGTATGAAATAAATAAAATTAGGAAATATAAAATGGGCCACATAAATAATGTTTTGTTTCAACCTACAAATAAAAACAAATGTAGTCGTTTCAACAAAGGTTTGGCGTAATACTGACAAAGAATTAATTTGAAAGAACATTGCACAACATAATGTAAACTATTGAACTGCTGCCTGTTTCCAATACTGACATGAGTGCTTCACAGACCAATGGAGGAACCATTATAAATACTGAAGCTGGTGAGGGAAAAAGTAAGAGTCCTTTTACACAATACGAGGGTGGCACTTGCAGAAAACACAGGTTAAAAGGTTTGCATATAAGGCTTCTTTTTTCTTTCTTTCTCTTAAAAAAAAACAACCTTACAAAGGCTTTGTCCTTTATGTCATTCCCCCCACCCCCATATTACTGCAGTCCGTAAACTGGATATTTCCCTTAAAATGAAAGTCCTCTTTGCAACATAATTATCTTTGAAAAATGTTTAAGTATTTGTTAAGCTCTTTCATGTCTTCATATGTTTTAAATCCTTCATTTATAGTATTTGTAGTGAGGACTGGCGATTCACAATATGGCAAAAAAAATAAAAAACACAAACTGAAGACAAACACAGAGAGTGAAAACCAAAGTTAATATTGAAGGACTGTAGTGGCCGTCACCACTGCTGTTTTTCCCCGACACTGTATAAATATATACATAGGCAATAGTTTTTATTATTTTTATTTGTGATTATAGAAGTGGAGTGCAATTTGTACAAGTCACTAGTTGTGCTATAAATACTATAGAACACTGTGGGTTACGAGGGAGGGGCAGGAATTGAGGGGGGGGGGCTATCCTTCAAAAAGTTAGCACCACAAATAACTGTAGGCCTTAGTACTGTACAATTGTCTAAATCTATTTGTTTGTTCATTATTTCTCCTGCCGTTTGCATAATGCATCTCATTCACAAAACCCTCCGCAAATCCTTCAGATCACCTTCCGAAACCCCACGTTCAACCCCCTCTACCCCGCTACCCCCCCCCCCCCCCCCCCCCTCCATTAATCCACAAGTCCACAATGAACTTTGGGGTCTTTTATGTCTTTCATCAAGGGGAATCACGTATCATGAATGTTCTTCTTCATTTTTTTTTTGACGGAGAACGCTTCCCGGAAGCATCAGGCACGTGCATGTTGACGGCGTACGCAAAAAACAGGGCCGCGCATTTTAAAAACCGAGCGAGTGACATCGGGTGAATCCGACATGATGTCCTGCCCCGGGGACAGGATTTTGGGGGGGCTGTGAGGGTTGCGGTCGTGGGCAGGGGTATCACGGATGGGGGGGGGGTTCTCTCGATGTTTACATGCCGTCCTCCATCATGGCGTCCTCGCGGTCCGACTTAGTTTCCGTCTTGCCGTCAAGTGAGCTGTCGTCCATGGAGTGCTCGCCGTTCTCCTCCTCGTCCCTCAGCGTGTCCCGATCCGTGTCCATGCTCTTCCTCTCCTCCTCTTCCTCCTCCTCCTCGCCAAACTCCACCTCCCTCCGGCCGATCATCTTCATCCGCTCATACGTTCCGTCCACATCCTTGCGTCCGTCTCTGATCACTACTCCTCCGCCTCCTAATCCTAATCCTCCACCACCTCCTCCTCCACCTCCTCCCCCTCCTCCGTTCAGGCCCTCGTGCCTCAGCATGGCCTGGCGCTCCCCCAGGTCAGGGTACCCCTGTGCGGTCATCCCCTGCGGGGTCATGCCCTGCGGGGTCAGGCCCTGCGGGGTCAGGCCCTGCGGGGTCAGCCCCTGGAGGTAGGCCCGGTTCATCAGCATCTCAGTCGGCTCCAGGTGACCCTTGTCGCGGGCCTCCCTCTCGGCCGCCTCCCGCTCCTCCGCCTCCCGCTTACAGTAGGAGTAGCGGTGGTTCATGTGCTGCGAGTACGAGCCCGAGTGGGAGAAGCGCTTGCCGCACTTGTCGCACTGGTAGGGCTTCTCCCCCGAGTGCAGGCGCGAGTGCTCGATGAGATGGTGCTTGTGTTTGAAGGCTTTCTTGCAGATCTGACACTGGTGTGGTCGCTTGCCTGCAGGAGGGACGGAAGAGACACAAAAAGGAGAGAGAGATGAGAGGTGTGTCGTTTGCAGCAAGGGGATCATATTTTGGTTAACATGGTTCAGGCAAAAACAGAAAAAGAGGTATAAGGTTAGGGGGAAAAGTCGGATGGGTGGGATGCAACACAAAAAGAGGAGCCTTTCAGCGGTGATGGAAGGCTTGCTCGGACTTGAGACTTAAGTTTATTTGTTTATTGAAATTGCGACGAGAGGGGAGTGGTGGAAGAGTGTCCCCGCATTTATTGGGTGTATATTATGGAAATTCCTTCCCCGGGTTTAAGACGGGAGGAAACAGAGGCACTGGGCCTCGGGTTCTACACTGGTGAAATGCAACACAAATGAACTGGTGCAACAGCAAACAAACAAGAATGAAATTAATCAAACACAGTCCATGGTGAAACGGAGGGGGCGGGCGCGGGGGGCGGGGGGGGAGCGTGCGGCTCCTTGCTTATCTTTGAAAAGTATTCAAGTTCATGGTGGCTGACTATTTTTTCAATTATTATTATGATTATTAGTATTATTTTTGACTGTTTTGGTGTGTACCCCCATCAGACGCCTTGGAGGACAAAGGGGCAGACTTGGAAGTGTGGAGAAATTTTTACTTTCGACTGTGATATTGCTATTCCATTAATGCCTCTGGCTGGTAAAAACGACTGAGAATGTGGTAATAACACTACTTTAAAACAGTACATTTTATTAAGCTGTCATATTGACCAATAGCGTGGTGCAGAGGGAGCCCTCCACACAAGACTGGGTAAATTAAAAGGAAAAATATTTCAAAAGGTCAATCGAACAAATCTCTCTCCATCCGGTACAAAGTAACTCTCAGTACACAGATATTGAAGATATTCACATTTTGTCATTGTTATCATGAGGGCTGGGATGTTTTAAAAATGATGCCTATAACCTCCATACCCTCAAAGCAGTGCACCTTGGTCTATTTACCACGATACTACTATATACTACAACCAGCCGTGATGCCGCAGATTACACGCTGTGTAGATGTTATAAATACAAATATAAAATAGAGATGCATACAATATAAATCAATATGATGCAATCTGTTTAAAAAATAATCTCTGGCTAATCTGGGTACGATCCGAGTAATGAAAGCGCCTCGAGCTAGTCGGTGTACAGACGCTTCAGAGATGTTATGCCACTGATGAGATCTATGGCCAATAATGGGCCGCGATAAAGACATTATGGCCTTTTTACTGGCCGCGCACGTCTAGGTGAATTGATGCGAGCCTTTTCAGATAATAAAGCGCTTTACGCTGCGCAACGAGATTGAGTACTGACACAGGGCTGCGTTCGCCGCCGTACGCCTGGCGTGAATTATCCGTTTACGGTAAGGAATGTCTGCGTTCTTTTTGCATACATTAAGGAAATACTGGAAAAGTCACAGTTGATTCACAAATGATTTAGAAGTGGATAAATCTTTTGTGGGGGGGGGTTGTAATTTAAAAAAAGACATTCACATCCCTGTCGAGAAAGCGACATGTTAGGTAATCGGGGGAACATACAGCTTAATCGCAACACAGAAGAGGCGGAAACACAGGAGGGAGGGATAGGTTAACAAAATCAAAGGGATATTATTCAAATACAGGGGAGGGATTAGAAACAACAAGCAAGAATAAAAAAAGGGATAAATGAAAAAGCAATACCAAAGGAATACATTTGGGGAGAAAGGGGGAGACGGAAGGGGGGTTGTAAAGTAATGGGCTAGAACAGTATATACCTGTGTGTTCATATTTGTGTCTTAGAAGGGAACTGCTCTTCTGGAATGTTTTGTCGCACAAGTCACACGCGTACATACCACTTTCAGTCTTCTTCATCTTCTTCCGTGACAGACAGGAGTCAGGGTCTGTCATGTCCTCAAGGCCGGACAAGTAATCGGGCGGTCCGTCGAGCATGTCCCCCTGCGCACACGGAAACAAAAACACAAAGGAAGAAGGAAAGAAAAAGAAAAGGGGAGAGGATTGTTAACACTTGTATCGTCTGTGTTAGGTCTCTGTGAATTTTTATACATGTACATGTGGCTTTGTCTGTGTGACATTTAAAAAGGATGTTGGGTTAAATAAGTGAGCCAAAAACGTTTCTTTACAAATACGAATGTAGTTACGTCTGTATAAATAAAACTTGAGACAGACTGTGTGTTTAAAAGTGGATAAAGGTCACTTTTACAGTTTTGTACAATTATCATCTCGACATGTTCCTAAATGACGTGGCTCATGAAGACTAGGTCCTCGAACGAGACACGACCAAGCGAACCCACTATCAGTTCTAAAACACGTAATGGCCTTCAATTAGATCTAGTTTGGGTTCTCCTCTTCCATCCGGTAATTGAAGAGAATGGGTGATTAATGGCACATTCATAACCTTGATTTGATAATGATAATTTAACAATGAGAACATCAGGGGCTTCAGAACAAGAGAAGGCACCGTGACCGCTTCATGAAATTACAGACGTAGAATAGAGATAACAATCAAGAGTGCACACCTAATGGCCATTATAGAGAGCCACCCCAGATTAGGATAATGAGGGCGGCCTGAGCAGGGCCCTGCGGTGATTCTGAAGAGGGCACTGCACTGTGTTTTAAGAATGGACCACTATCTCTTGGAAATCAGTTCAAACTAAATGCCCATAGCTGTATTCTTTGAACACCTAATTTAATAACTTAGAATCTGAAACATTCTGAGTACATATATATATATATGTGTATATATATATATTAATCTATGCATTCTTTTTTTATCGAAATGGTGTTCAACAGCCTTCAGCGTGCGGCGGTAATGAACATTGAGACATTGTGCATTATTAATCTGTGTGTGGAAGCTCATTTTAGCGGCGCTCCTTTAAAGTTGAGAACCGAGACTGCTCCTGGGCTCACCTTTGTCATTTTTACAATGGCCATTCCGCCATATTTAATAACCAAATATCACGGGCTCAGACACGTGCGCTTGAAACAACGCCCCGAATAATGACTCCTCTAATAGACTAATAGTCGGGAAGCAATCATGTATTCCATGCTCTGCGGAAGCCAGCACAATTCACAGTGGAGTCTGGCACCAACTACATCTGCACATCATAACCTCTGAAATACCCAATTTACACCCTGACGTCGCTAATGATGCCTCACTTTGCGGGCACACTCCCTCCGAGCGCGTGGCGCAGCTGTTTACCTCCATGCCTTTCGCTGGCTGAGTGCACCTCAGGTAGGTGCGTGAGTATTTCCCTTTTATTTTTTTTTACATTCTCCACACACGGCACAAAGTTTTTAATTAGAGTCACAATGAGTTCAAAACGCATTCAGACTCTGCCCCCCCCAGGCTTCTTTTTCTAATTTCCTCTCTAACCACAGGTGGATCATTTACCTGGAAACCTGGTTTTCGCTGGTATTTCCTCCTCTGCTGCATCTCTGCGAACGTCGTTGCCCCCGTTGTGTAAGTGTAGGCCATGTGCGGTAAGAATCCCATTTGTTCCATGCCCGGGTAATGCCGGAGACCTGGTATGCCTGCCTGCATGGGGGGCATGAACGTGGCCTGAGGGAAAGTGCTCTGGGGTGGCAGCGATGTGTACATGGGCTTTGCGGCGAAGGGGTTCATGCCGAAAATGGGGCTAGTGCTCTTTTCCAGACTGACGTTGTTGTTGGTGGAGCCCGAGAAGTCCTTCTTCAGATAAGCCAGGTTCAAGGGCTCCTGGAAGTGCTGCGGAGGAGATGGGAGGCTGTTGTGGTCCATGGTGATGCTGTTCACTTTGGGTCTGCTCCGGGCCGTCAGTGCATGCTTAGGCTCCTTCATCAGCCTGGGCAGGGACAGATCCAACGGCTCGGCCTGCAGATCCTCTGAAGTCAGGCTGTTTGGAGTGTAGGAGCTGCTGTGAGAGTTTTTGGAGGAGGCCGAGGACAGGTTCAGTGGGGAGGGAGTGTTGCTGCGAGAGTGGCCCCGTTTCTCCCCCATGGGTTTGGCACTGTTGATGAACTGGTGGCCATTTCTCAAGTGTCTAAGTGCGTTGTCACAGTTGTTGTTGTTGTTGTGATGCTCCCCGTACGAGGGGGACGTGATGCGGTCGTCCGGTTTAACCAGCGACAGCGGTGACCTGGCTACCATGGAGTCCTTTGGCATTGTCTGGTGGTTGTTTACTCCCACCTGCATGTCCGAGTTGTTTCGGTGTTCTAGCGGCGCGGCCCTCGTGCTGCCATACTGATACATTTTACGCTGGTCGAACCACTCCTTGACAAATTCCAGAGGGAGCCCGACCGCGATGGATATCTTGAGCAGCTCTTCGGAGTTTGGCTCCATGTTCATGGCAAAGTACGCCTTCAGCACAGACATGTGGTCCTTGTACGGGTTGATGGGACCGTTCAGGGCCTTCTCGGACAACATGGACGACAGTAGGTGGCCGTTCTTCTCCATGAACATCACGGGCTTGGTGATCATCAGGTTCTCGCTAGGTTGCAGGACCGCCTTGATTTCCTCGTTCATTTTACAAAGATAACGTTCGTGTTGATGTAACGGTATCGGACCGGGGAAGGTTTCTTTGCAGTATTGGCAAGTGAAGGGTGTAAACATATTATTTTCCTGCATTTTCTCCTCCATGCCGCCTTCAAGCATCTGGTTGGACTTCTCTCGCTTGATATTACTGATCTGTCTCTTTGAGTCTGTGGTCAAGCTCTGGAGGCAAGCTTTGGCTTCGTTCACTTTCTCTAATGTGTAGTCGATGATGCTTTTGGTGGCTCCGTTGTGGTTGACCACCGGCAGACCCACCGGGGGGCACCCGGGTGACAGCAGGCCCTGTTTCTGCTCCTCGATCTGCGAGCCCAACTCCTTCATGTAGGCCTTCAGCTTAGACAGCTCCTCGGGCTTGCAGTCCATCTTCTGCCGGCACACAGTGTTGTCCACGATCTGCAGGACCCTCTGCACCTCGTTCAGGTTATTCCCCAGGGAACCCGGGTAGCCCAGGAGCTGCGACTCCAGTCCGCCCATGCCCAGGTGCTGCAGGGGGCTCTGAGCCGTCGAGTTGTGATGCATCCCAACCGGGCTGTTACCCCCTCCCATGCCCCCTCCGTTCATAAAGGAGCCCGGACCGCCGAAGCCGTGGGCGGCCATCATCAGCTTGTAGTCGTTGAAGTCGATCGGCTCCGTCTTGATGCTCAGGTGGTTGTTGTGGTCCTGGAGGCTCAGGGGCTTGCAGTTCTCCAGCTTCTGCCGGAGTTGGGTGATGGCAGTGTTGGTGGGTGAGGAGGAGGTGGAGGTCGGGGAAGAGCCTGTTTTCATGTTGTTGCGCATCCTGCCGTTGACCGCTATCAGACCGATGCACTTCTTGCTGCTGATGTGGGAGCTGTAGGAGCCGGAGTGAGAGAACCTCTTCTTGCAGTTGGGGCATTCATAGGGTTTTTCGCCTGAATTGGGGAAGAGGAAAGAAGTCAGATGGCATGCAATAAACACACTGTTTAAGACCTTGAGACCTTGAGAAAAAATTATAATACAATAATAACATAAATATAGAAAAACATAATTAAATCTGCCTCTCTCTCCATATTTGTTGTTCAGCATGATTATTCCTATTCTTATAATGAGAATAGCATGTTTGGATCTAAAAGGGAAGGAACTTTACCCTTTATAATTGCCATTCAAACATTATATCTATGCTTTGATATACATGTTTCAATATAGAATAGCAGATGTCCTTTTTTCACTCTGTGTGTCAGTATATAATATCAATATATATATTAATGTATTATACGTCACTGCAATAACATCAGAAATATAACCCCATGCTCACGGCAATTAAAGTCAGTGCTAATATAATAAACCTAATTATCCATTATCGGGAGCACGGGTGAGAAATAAAGCCACATCTTTTTTTCCTTGTAGATGCTGTGAAGTTCATGGTGCTCTTAAATCAAGGCTATGAATATTCATAACACCCCTCCACCCCCCCTCCCTTCCCCAATCCCTGCCCCACCCACCGCTATGAATCCGGAGGTGTTCCTTCAGATGGTGTTTGTACTTGAAGGCCTTGCCACACTCTGTGCATTTGAACTTGCGGTTGCCAGCCCCTTGGTTGAGCAGTTGGTGCTGAAAGGGACAAGGAAAAAAATAAAGATTCACATTAAGACATGTACCACAACGCCACAGGGGTAAAGAATTTGGTAAATAATCACAATCGCTCGGTGTCACAACACAAGACAAGCCAAATGGCGGCCGGCGTCAAAGAAGAGGCATCTTGGCTTCCTCCTCGGCGGACCTCCGTACCTCCCGTCGGTTGACGGCGGGAGTGGCAGTGATATCAGAGAGAATCACATACCTTTTAATTTCCTGGCGTCTCCACCGGAGAATGCCTGCCTTTAGAATTTGGCAGCGCAAGAAAATTGAATACATGAAAAGCGTGTGTTGCGCGGTTGTGCTTCTGTGTTTTCTTTTCCACAGTGTTTCTCCTTCATTAGAACAAGCAATCTGATCAAAAAGCATTTTCTCCATTCATTTGGTGTCTAATCATCCCAGAGATATGCATAACCAGGCGTGGGCTCTCCCTGCCTCTGCGGCTGCATACCTGGACCAGCTAGGCGGAATTATTTAGCGTTCCTCGAATGTCTTAATTGGGATTTTTGGGATTGAGCCCACGAATATCTCTTTAAGAAATGTATTAGGATACCGAAAAGAGGACACACGTGCCAGTGCATCAATTCCCTTCTTCAGAAGGTACACATCAGTGACAGTTAATCACGACTGCTCATCAAACAAAGGGCTTTCGGCTTGTACAAAAGTACAAAAACAAATGACCGCAACTGCGGTAATTCACAGTTTATGTGCATTTGGAGATTAGGCCAAGGAGAAACATTGAATAGTTTGTTTGCAGGTCAAATAATTAAACGATTGTGACCAAAATAACAGGACGTGTGTTATGGGATGGTGTTTAGACACACATCCCCGGTAATGAAATAGCGGGGTGTGTTGCTGCCTCTCCCCACATTCCTGGGGAGACAGATGGCAGCAAGCAGGGCACTGGCAAAGAATTGTTCAGACGGACCCCCCCCTAACCAACAGAGATCAAGCAAGAGGAGCCCCCCATACAACCCCTCCCCCCCCATGCCACAGGAAAAAGAAAAGCAGGTCCAAAGAGGGACTACACTGCTCCGATATAGCCGAGTCCCATAAACAAACACTAACAGCTGCTGACGCCCCCACCAACACCACCTCAACACCCCCCTTTCCTAAACCCCTTTTCACCCACACACACCCTCCAGACAACTCTGACCCCCAACCCCCCAAAACCCAATCCGACCCAAGCACCCATCCATCCAGCACCCCCCATCCCGTCCCCTAAGACCCCCCCTAAAGTACAGATCGCTGTCTGGCCTAAAACACCAACGACAGGTCTGGGGGTACCAACTCTGGTGTTCATGTGCTTACCCAGTCTCCCTTAATACACCTTCCTCGTAGCGCTGCGGTGGCAGCGTGCTACCGCGTGCTACTGCGGGAACGCTAGGCGGGGGAGCGGGGATATTGTAAATGAATATGGATGACCTCTAATGAGTCATATTGGACTTAATGGGAGGAGTAATGGTAAACAGAGGAGACAGAACAGTGGTGCGGCGGCGCGTGGTTAGCCTGCTATGAAGACAACATGATCAGCGTATTCCCCTTTGTGTCGCCGCCTCCAAACACACGCTGTTCATTAGACAGAGGGGTGGAGAGAGAGAGACGTGGCGATACGGCCTAAAGCAAATGTCTTTTAAATAACATGGGGATGTGACAGTTTGACGCTTTCAAAGTTCTGTAGTCTGAGCGGGTGTGTGTATCACCTGATATAAGATAAAGCATTGATGGATATAGAAAGATGGATAGATTTATAGAGAGAGAGAGTGAGAGGGAGAGAGAGAGAGAGAGAGAGAGAGAGAGAGAGAGAGAGAGAGAGAGAGAGAGAGAGAGAGTGAGAGGAGAGAGAGAGGAGAGAGAGAGAGAGAGAGAGAGAGAGAGAGAGAGAGGGAGAGAGGGGGGAGAGTGAGGGGAGAGAGAGAGAGAGAGAGAGAGAGAGAGAGAGAGAGAGAGAGAGAGAGGGTGGAAGAGAGAGAGAGAGGGTAAGAGAGAGAGAGAGGAGAGAGCGGATAAATAGGGATTGGAAAGATAGAGTAAAAGAGAGAGAGGGCGATAGCTGTGTCGATAGAAAGACAGTCCGCCAGAATAGAAAGATAGATGCTCAGCATTTGCATGAATGTGTAGTTTGCTCTAACCCAATTTGTGCAAACAGGCTGTTAGGTGGGCCTGTGTCTGCGGCGCCGCGTCTTTAGACCGGCGAGGGCCCCTCCGCCCGACAGCCGTAATACGAGCACTGGGACCTTGGCTCACCAGGCCGGCCCATCTGCTCACGTTTAGACCCAGCTGGCAGATCAGGTGAGAGTGAGGCCTACTGATGGCAAATACACACACACACACACACACACACACACACACACACACACACACACACACACACACACACACACACAAACACACAAACACACACACACACACACACACACCCACAGCTCTCTCTCTTTCTCTCTCTCTCACTTACTCACTCACTCACACTCTCGCTCTACCTCTCTGTCGATCCCCCTCTCTCTCATTCACCCACAAAATCACTCACTCACTCACTCACTCACTCACACTGTCAATATCTCCCTCTCTTTCTTGCTCTCTCTCTCTCTCTCTCTCTCTCTCTCTCTCTCTCTCTCTCTCTCTCTCTCTCTCTCTCTCTCTCTCTCTTCACCAGGAGTCCCATTAAAAGACCAGGAGGGGAAGAGGGGGAGAGGGGGGGAGGAACCTGATCTCAGCTCTCTCTAGTTCAATGATGTACTCGAAGAATCAATTATCTGGTAGCGTTCTCGTTTTTTTCGGTTTCTAAACGGGACAAAGATAAATCAAGCGATTTGTGATGGAATAGCTTTTCTTCAACCCCCAACTGGGAGTCAATAGGATCTCAGTTGGGAGAATGGTGGGGTGTCTTCCACTAATGCTCAGATACACACACACTAATGTCTAAGGCTGAGGTTGCCAGGTTACACATGCAGGATCCTGCTTTTACATCAAAAAAGAAATCAACATGATTCATGGCGGTATCAAGTGGATATATTTGTATATTGAATGTGTAAGTATGAAATTACATGTGCCACCCCCCCCCCCCCCCTTAATGTTTTATAATAACAAATTCTTAAGGTTATATTTTTGCAAATATTTTCCAAATGTTTCAGTATCCATTTTGATCAGTAAACAACTTCCCCTGTATATTGCAATGCATCAAGTGTAGAGGGGTGGTGTATATACAAAATTAAAAGATCTCCAAATTGGAAAATACCTGGAGGCTGGGAGATATCATATCAACAAGGCCATCAAAAAGCCATTTAGGGCCCCTATCAAAGTTATTACCATTACAGGTTCTACATCTTTAAAATGGCATGAAGTATTAATAATGATTGGCAATCAAAAAGAACCCCCCCCCCCCCCCCCCCCCGGGGAACACAGCCCATAATAGAGGCAAGAGAAGTTGAACAGAGGGCCAAAGTCAGCTCACTCTCGCCATGTTACACTGAGGACGTTTCTGGGCACAGAACCCAGTATTATACATCTGGTCTGGGGAAGCGGGCTCACCTTGCCCCATAACCTTCCAGAATCTCCATTTTGCTTCACCATCCTACGTCGTTCCTCAAAATATTCACATGGATCCGTCAGAATAACATTTTTCGAGTTCTGCCTACAAGATCGTCAACAAATTCAGTGAACCGCGCTGCAATTTTAACAAAAAAGTGGACATGGATTGCGAGGAGAAAAGGAGAAAAGACGCTCACCTGGTCTCGGGCGGGCTTGTGCGTGGCCATGTGGCGCTCCAGCTGTGTGCGGTAGGCGAAGGTGTAGTTGCACAGTGGGCAGGCAAAGTTCTCCTCGTTCTTCTCGTGGCGGTACTTGATGTGCTCCTTGAGGGATGTCAGCCTCTTGTAGCCCCGGTCGCAGTAGGGGCAGGTCAGCAGCTGGGCGAAGGCGTCCGGCGTCCCGGGCGGGAGGTCTGCAGGGGGGGGGGGAGTGAAAGGCAGAAAATCAATAGGGGCTAGTGGGCTAGCATGTCCAGGTCACTATCAAGTAAAGGGCTACACTTTTGCCCCAATGGACTTTAACCATACTTAAGTGACCTTGTGCGATGTTAGCGAGTTTGTTAGTAAGTTTGCTAGGGAGTACTGTGTATTTGCAAAGGTACACATACAGACACATCGACACGTTCTATCATTTCTCCGAAGCATTGCATTGTGGGATTTGCCGCCCTTCGTTTGTAATGCACGTCCCTGGATAGGTTTTTTCTAACCACAATCCTAACATTAAACATAGCATTTAAAAGTTAAACATCCGTAGATAATCTGCCTCCACTGTTACCTCCCTTCACTCACTAGTCATCCTCCATCCATCACTCACTCCATCATTCCCCCTCTGTCTCGCTCCCCCCTGCCCTCCTTGACATGCAGTTCATGCACTGACTTGTACGGGCTCGTAAAGACGCATTCTGTCACATGACTGACACCGTGCCTTAACAGAGACTGGAGTTGGACTCGTCCAGACGGGCAGATATACAGACAGATAATTGCGCACAGTGGCTAACACATGAATCCTCCCCCCGCTTAAACACACATGCCCATGCCAGAACACACACACACACACAAACACACACACACACACACACACACACACACACACACACACACACACACACACCCACACCCACACCCACACACACACACACACACACACACTTTGCCATACTTTCCTAATTGCTTTTAGCTGCCCCCTTTTTTCACGACCATTTCTACTGACATCATTTTTGTGGCTTTGTTCCAACATTGCCCCAAACCTCCCCCTCCCCCACTGGACACCCCTCCTATTACGTACATACACACACACACACACACACACACACACACACACACACACACACACACACACACACACACACACACACACACACACACCAGACATCCTCAGAGGTGCCCTATCTGGTTTCAGACTCCTGCCCAGCTGTTGCTCCTGTCTATGTAGGTAGACACCCAGATCTCCAGTGGAAAGCGTGAGGACGGCAGCTGCTGGCTCGTGTCAAGACACCACTGCTGATTCTGCCATTGCCCCCCTTCCCCCCTCCCCACCTATCCCCCTGCCCTGTTAGTTTTATTTTCTTTGACCTTAGCGCGTGAGAAAGTCAAAGCCAAGATCTCAGTGATTTCCCCAACGTGGACATCTGAGAGGTCACACGCTAAACCTAAGTGAGAGCTGCACTTGACCCAAGGATTGGTTGGATTTAAATGGGGAGATCGGGGGGGGGGGGCGGGGTGCTGGGGGTAGGAGGAGGTAGTAAGAGGGGTAGGGGGATGATGGTGCACAAACCTTCCACAAATGCACCCTCTGGATCCCTTACGGTCCAGCCTTGTCCCAGCGATGTTTCATCAAACAAAACGTCAAAAGGTTCTGCTTAGATTTAGGATTTGTAAAATTTCCTCCATAAATCTCCCGGATCACTTATCAAGCCAGTAAAATAACCCAAAGCACAGAGGCTGATACCTGATCCCACCTCAATACCCAGGGGAAGGGGAAGGAGGGCAACGGAAGAATCACACAGGATAAATTTTATAGACTGGGTAGCCTAGCCCATTCTGCCGGCAATCTCAGCTTGGGTGCGGAGAGCAATACATTTCTTTTTGCTTCCGATACGTTTTTGCGGGAGGAAATCACGATGCTGGCTTTTCCCCGTTGGCGCGCTATTGGCTGGTTTAACACAATGACAACAGGGAAACGACGGCAAGCAGCCAATCGCGTACAGTTAGGCTGAGAATTAGCCTCTTGTGCTGAAAAAAATGACAGCAGCTTGCCCAGACCAACGTGCAATCTACGATAGAACTTGGTCTGGCAACAGCCAGACTATAATTCTTATGCACTCTACACAAATCACACCAGCTTAGGATCACGGTGTTGTTACAAAGACAACACCGATCCAAACTCCTTCATTTTTCATCCCCGCTATCGTTAATACCACCCACATACACAAATTGCATGGTGTACACATGATCTTTTTTGGTTCTTGCGGTTTTTTTACGTCTAAATACGATTTTTATGAATTGGCTGATCCTCCCTGACCGTCGATGCGATCTTAAAAGGACAAGCATACCGTTCTCCTCGGGGCCGTTGGCCTCTGGCGTGCCCAGGCGGGACAGCTCCTCAGGGGCCTCCGGGTAGATGATGGCGGTGTCCCCGCGCTGGAGGTACTCGGCGATGCTGACCACGTGGCTCTCGCTGTCGCTGGCCATCTTCCTCTTGGAGAAGTACTCCTCGAACTCCGAGGTGCAGTCCACACTCTTGGCTGGAGGAGGGGATGGCGGAAGAGGAGGAGGAAGAGGAAGGTGGTGGTGGAGGAGGAGAATGGTAGTGGTGGTGGTAGTGGTGGGGGTAGGGGTTTGGGGTGGAGGAGGAGGAGGAGGAGGTGGAGGAAGTGGTAGGGGTTGGGGTTGAGGTAGAGGAGAGGGAGGTGGTGGAGTTGGAGGAGGAAGGGTGTTGTGGAGGGGGGAGGGGGTGGTGTTGGATGAGCAAGGTGGTGGAGGTGGTAGGGGGGAGGAGGAAAGGGAGGGGTAAGAGAAAGATTCAGTGGACAGTGTTTGCAACGGAAAGGGGGAGGCAGGGGAGAGAAAATGAGAGTGAAATGTAGGAATTACGGAGAAGGATGAAGGCAGAGAAGGGGAGGAAAGAGGGCAGAAAGCATAGGAATTAGACAACCAGAGAAACATCTTTACAGAAAGACACACAAAAGGTGTTTTCATTGTCAGGCTTCACTCTTTGCTTTACCTTAGTCTAGAAATGCCTTCATTGTATGTACAGCTTAAGGCTTTATACAATACTGCTGTCTATTAAACAGTTCTGTGAAGAAATACATTTAAATGACCCAATTAACTTGATATGGTGTGAAATTTATGATGGGGATCAAGATGGCGCCTGCCTTTTGTCAATTTATATTAAAGATAAAACAAACAAGTGTATAAACAAGGACACACACACACACACACACACACACACACACACACACACACACACACACACACACACACACACACACACACACACACACACACACACACACACAGGAACAAGCCAGGCTTAATCAGCAGCCGAGCAGTCAGGGCTCTTTGTATTGACTTTCACATATAAGGTCAATCAAGAGACTTCAGCTTTTGTTGATTCTGTGTTGTACAGATTACCCGGGCCAAACCACAACACACAGCACAACACACCACGCACACGCACAAAAAAAAAGAAAAAAATAGCAAGAGAGGAGAAGGAAAAGAAAAAAGAAAAACGGAGAAGGCTAAAACCCATAGCGGCTCAGGATGCGTCTTAAGCTAGCCAAACTGCTGAGGCCACACAATGTGTTTTCTCTATTTATTTTACAGTCCCTTCTCTTCGACGGGTGGGAGGGATGGAGAGGGCTGGGGGGGGGGTGGGGGGTGGAAGAGAGAGAGAGGGGGGGGGGGCTCTCTAAGCTGCAAGGAGGAGATAGCGTGCTGCAGAAACAAACCGGGGCGAACCCAAATCAGCAAGCTTCATTAGTCAAGGGGGATGGTGGAGGTGGGGGGTGGGGGGGGATGGACTTTCAAAGCTACCCACACACACAGTTTTCTCATCCTGCATAGGTTCCGGGGGGGGAGAGAGAGAGAGAGAGAGAGAGAGAGAGAGAGAGAGAGAGAGAGAGAGAGAGAGAGAGAACTATTATACTATGGAAGCAGTGGCGGCGTCAGAGCCAAAACAAGCTCCGCTCCATCAAACTCTGGCGTGCGCGCAGTTTGCTACTTTTAATTAGGGGCCTTTTAGACGGCGAGCCAAGGTGATGCTTAAACACTGATTTGTTTGGCCTCGTGATGGCTTTGGCGTCCAATTTGTGAAAGGTCAAGGTAGTGGATATTTGGTTGTCAAAAAATGGCAGGGAAATGTCATTGGTGCCAATGCTGGAATCCTTTTTGATCGCCGTGATAGCGTAGTTTACGGGCCTCTCATTAGAAGGACTCGTTCTGGAGGTTTTTTCGACATCTCAACGCCATGATGTGACGGTGTTTACAACATCAGTCATGGAGTGGTGGAGTTATGAAGGGAAGACGCAACTGTCACTTGCCGAACATAAGGGTTTGACGGTTTATGTTAATGCTAAACGATACACTCGTACAGATTGAGTTTCCAAAAATCTGTATTCAGACAAATCTATCGTACTTTTCCCAAACCAACACTTTTGTCTTCTTTCCTAGCAGGATAAAAGTGCCTCTTTATATGCGAGTGTTGAATGTGATTTCAACACTTCAACTATTTGTTAAGGTGTTGCGACTTGGCCGTATTGGCATATTGAAATTGTGCCGGTGGTGTCAGGCCTTGAATGTGCTGGAAACTGTGTACGTGTCTAAATAAAATCACAGGTTAAGTGTTTCTGTGCTGTGCAGGTTTTTCCCGCCAAAGAAAGTTCCGGAAGAAAAGAACACATGGGCAGCAGCAGCGGGAACACAATCTTGCTTGTTCGCTCTCTGGGCGATGAGGGCGAGCGAATCACTTCGTACCCGTGTTGTGGTTACACGTCGCCACGTAATCACAGACACCTGTGCACCTCCCCGAAATGACTTCATATTTAATGCATTTGCGAGTACAGAGACACAAACACACACACACACACACACACACACACACAAAGAAAGACACAGTGTGCGGTAACAAGAAGAAAGAGTGTATCGCAACAGGGATGTTGTGAACTAATAAAACCCAGTTTAGAGAAGACATTTGAAGCATTCGAGTCTCGAGCGTACACATGTACTCACCTAGACCGTTTCCAACTGAGTGCAGAGTGGCATCGGGCCCCAGTGTATCAAAATCATCTTTCATCTCATCTGTACAAAGAGAGAGAGAGAGAGAGAGAGAGAGAGAGAGAGAGAGAGAGAGAGAGAGAGAGAGAGAGAGAGAGAGAGAGAGGTTTAGTCCGGGCGCTGGAGTTGTTTGAATAATAAACAAAAAAAACAACAAGGACAAGCCTTTTGGAACGAGTCTTCGCCGCGAGAGGCATTCAGGCGAACCGCTGTGCATAAGGCGCGCGCTGCGCCGTCTTTGTCTCTCGCCGCCCGCTAATGAATGCTATCGTCTCCGCCAGACAGCCATTTATTTACCTTTCAACGTGACAACACGTGGTAGGTAGGGGAAGGTGGTGGAGGGGAGTAGGCGGTGGGGAGCGGGAATGTGTGTCTGTGTGGGTGGGGATGATTTGGGTAGGGGGTGGTTGTGGTGGTTGGTGGATGGTGGCCAACAGGGAATAGCAAAACTCGGGACGCCGTGGTTCCACTAACAAGATCCGAAGTGAATATAAGATGAAGCACCTAGTGTCCAACCCTTCCCAAGAGCCACCCGGGGGCCGACATGGTGCCCGGTTTAATCGAGCTACAAGCCTTCTCTACATACACACGCCGTGTGGCCTAGGGTTATGAACAAGCACTCAACAGCAGGGTCCTTGGTGTTAACGTTTCTGATGCTAGCATAACGAATACAGAACGTCTCGGGCATTGTCCGGATCCTTCCTAGTTTAAAAAATACAAAAGCAAAGACATGAGACATTTTATCCACACAGGGAATGTAAATCCAAAGCTAGGAGAGGCATTGATGAGTCGGGTGGTCTTTTAAATTCAAATTTTTTACTAGTTTAGGCCAGGTTGGATCTGTATTATTGTTCATTTGTTCATTTGAATAACCATAGTTTCGAGGATGCAGAAACATACGTTTTGAAATTAATAGTTTCCAAACACCCCAGACACTTGCTAACACTTTACTTTCTATGCTCCTTGCCGTGTGTCGCCTGTGAACCCCACGCGTTGAGGATGAACCTCTACTTCCTCTCCTTTTTAAAACCAACAGTTTACACAGAGGACTGTCCATTCCTCTTACTGCCAATCAAGGTTATGGGCACGGCGGGGTCCGGGGGATGCCAAGACGGAGGGTCTATGCATCCGATGCTGGCATAGGTGAAGGTTGCTCTAAAGGGGACAGCAGGGACTCGACTGGGCCGGGGAAGCTCGTAAACACACTCTGTAAAAGATGTCCCCCAGAGTGTGTGGGGCGAGACAATCACTTAAGGATCGGCCATAGCTCCTGCCTGCCCCCCGCCCCTCTCCCTGCATAAAACAGAGTCAAATAAATAAATGAATAAAAGATAAAAAATTAAACTGAGCAACGTTTCCGAGAACTCAAAGCGTTGTGGTCTGAAAGAAGTGTGTTGAGTCACACACACAGACACACACAGACACACACACACACAGACACACTCACACACACACACACACACACACACACACACACGGACAGACGGACGGACGGCCGTCCGTCCGTCCGTGTGTGTGTGTGTGTGTGTGTGTGTGTGTGTGTGTGTGTGTGTGTGTGTGTGTCTGTGTGTGTGTGTGAGTGTGTCTGTGTGTGTGTGTGTGTGTGTGTGTGTGACTCAAAATGTTGACTTTTGCTTAAAGGGGACATATTATGAAAACAACACTTTTACCAGTGAGATATGCATTTCTGAAAGTACCAAGCCTATAGTTACCAAACGAGTGTGTCAGTTTCGGCTCCCCCTCCTCAAGGGAAGGGGCCACATTTGAATATTACCTCCCACTTCCCCACTCCCCTCCAATCAGAGCATAGCTACGATTTTTTGGACCGGCGGACGAGCAGCACCGTCGGGGGGAACTCGGCCGCCAAGCTCCCCCCGCCCGAGCTGCCGGACTGCCGCCAAAGCCTCGGTGGCAGTCTTAAGGAGGAGACATGGAGGAGAAAGGCAGTGTACTCCCGGAGCTGAGATGCCGGACTGCCGCCGAGCTACCCCCCGCCGGACTGCTGTCGAAGCTTCGGCGGCAGTCCGGCCACCGTCAAAGCCGTCCGGCCGCCGCCAAAGCTTCGGCAGCAGTCCGGCAGCTCCGGCGGTGTACTCCGGGAGCTGAACTACCGCCGCAGCTGGCAGGTCCAGCGGGGGGAGCTCGGCAACATTCCGGCAGCTCCGGTGCGGGGGGCCCGGCGGCAGTCCGGCAGCTCCGGCGCGGGAGCTCGGCAGCTGTCCGGCAGCCCAGCCCAGGTTAATGAACTTCAGAGAGTCAAATGCCAAAGTTCTTTTCCCCCAATTCTTCTCAACAATGGCCGAGATAACCCCCACTACGAGTCTTTACTTGTTGTGGAGGTACCAGAGACGTCAGACACAGTCTTTATGATTCATAATATCATCCGAGGCGCACATAGCTTTTGGCCGTGATATTAGATATAATATTGAAACCCATAAATAATTATATATAATTATTATTATTATTATTATTATTATTGTTATTATTATATTATATTATATTATATAGATATAAGAGTCTGCATTGGCAACAATCCCTTCTCCTCCATGCTCTGGTTCAGTCTGACAGCTCATTGGTCAACGGGCAGCAGCTCATTTGCATTAAAGTTACAGACACCAGAAACAGCGCATTGTGAACGGATTGAAACAGAGTGGAATAGCGGCAAGACTTTTTCCTAAAAGCTATTTCCAGCAAACAGCTTCAAAAACATGTTTTCTGGAACTCAAATATTATGTTTTCTTGTTGGGAAAACACCATCATATGTATCCTTTAATGGAAATGTTGCTGCGGATTCAGAGGCCGGTGTTTAACTCGGAACAATCCGGTTATCTATTATTACTCAGGAATGGGAATCTTCCCCCCGTATGAGGTAGGCATGGATCCTCCTCTACTTAACATGGACAATCTTTCCAGCGCAACATCTCGATTGAACCCATGTTAGCTCTGGGCTTGGTAGCTGTTTCTATTCTCGTGGACAAGACATTCAATTCTAGGTCAAAGTTGAAGTTCTGGTTAAGGGGAAGAGCTCTGGTGTTAATGACGTTAGCGGGGGAATTCTATGAAGGGAATGTCTGGTGTTTTAACCCTTTCAATGTCAACAGCGAGCATGCAGAGATAAGTGCTCGCACAAGTGTCATCGGTTATTTTAATCGCTCTAAGTCCTGAAGTGGCCAGGGCAATGGAGAGAGATTTTAGGTTTAGTATATTCTAATACTAATTGGTTTTACCATGTGTCCATGTGAACTCAACAGTGTGTGTATATATATTGAAAGCATTTCTTAACATAACGCTCAGTTCAAATTTGGCAGAGTATTTACATGGGTTTTTACTGTCGGTACGTGAAGTACCCAAAAGCAATATGGTATTCTCTCAAACGTTGTTGACGAGTAATTCCTCAGAGTTCCAGCGTTCTAATGTTTTCTTTTAAATGTCCTGCTACATTTTCTTTAGCATTACATTTACACAGGTACGACCCTGCCTTCATCAACAGTAAACCTCGGGAACCAATGGGAGCACTGCGGTTGAACCACCAACGGGAGCCAATGGGAGCGTGGCGTGGGAGATTTATGTGAGCGATGATGTCATGCGTTCCAGCGTAGGGCTTCCTGCTCCGGCGTGGGACGAAGGAATGTCAACGACGACAGCATAACACACAACAAGAGATTGTTGGACTGTCTGGAAAACACTCACTTTGCCTCTGCCTTCCCTTCCTTTCCTGAGTCCTAATGACAGACCAACACTCCCTTCATTGTGTTCACAGTGTTGTGGTACTTAGCGTGAATTGTGTTTTTTCTGTGTTTTGTGGTATTTTATTTTATTTTCGGATTTCTGTGTTTCGGTTGATTTGTATAATAATTTATACGATTACTTTAATCATTCCTTCTGTTGTTTTGTCATGTTGTGTGAAACACAGAATTCATCAACGTCAATAAAAAAAAAATGACAGTGGGTTAAACCTTTTTAAAAAAAAGTTCCCGGAGTTTGCTGAATGTTTCGTGAACTTGAACGTCTTCACAAGAAAGTTTCTTCCTTATGTTTCTAAAATGTCCTGGCATGGCTGTTGATTTGGAGGGGTTGGGAGGGTTGGGAGGGTGTGTGTGTGTGTGTGTGTGTGTGTGTGTGTGTGTGTGTGTGTGTGTGTGTGTGTGTGTGTGTGTGTGTGTGTGTGCGTGCGTGCGTGCGTGCGTGCGTGCGTGCGTGCGTGCGTGCGTGCGTGCGTGCGTGCGTGCGTGCGTGCGTGTGTGTGTGTGTGTGTGTGTATGTGTGTGGGGAGGGGGGGTAGTTCTCACTATCTCACAGTGCAGCTATGTGCTGCTGAGGTATGAATGTAGACTCAGAGGCACCGCAGAGGAGAGGGAGGCAAGGGGATAACATCGGAGGGAGAGAGAGTGAGAGAGAGAGAGAGAGAGAGAGAGAGAGAGAGAGAGAGAGAGAGAGAGAGAGCGGGAGAGAGAGAGAGAGAGAGAGAGAGAGAGAGAGAGAGAGAGAGAGAGAACACAAACAATGTCCGAATGAAGAAGGAAGAGAGAGAGAGAGAAAGAAAGAAAGATGCAGAGAGCAAAACATTTTTTAAGGATGACCAAGAAAGAAACAGGAAGAAAGGGGTGAAGAGAGAGATACAGAAAGAGAGGAAGAACAAAAGAGAGGAGGAGGGGGAGAACGAGGAACACGGCACGCGGAGGTTCGGGAGCGACTCGGCGGCGCGCTAATGAACTCAACCTGCTCTGCAAAATCCAGCCGACACTTCATCACAGGGGAAGCATATTATCAGTGAATTGCAACATCGCTGAATTACAGACATTATGGCACCGCAGGTCTTTATCAAATAAACAATTACCGTATGTAACGACAGCTTGTTTATCCTTTATCTTGATTTATTTACCCACCCCCTCCCATCGCCGAAAAAAATCCACTTCTTTAATTCTTTTTACAGCTCAACAAGAAATGTTATTTAGGTGAATAAATGTTGATATCCGCTATTTTATTCCTCTCTCTCTCTCACTCTCACTCTGTTTCTTCCCCCCCCCCTTAAATAAATGAGCGATTTTCCTCCGGTATTAAAATAAAAAAAACGGTGAGCGCTGAACGCCGTCCCCGTCTTTTTTTTTTCTTCTTTCTCTGCTGCCGTGCACAGCGAGTTCATTAGAAGGAATGAATAGCCGCGGCCCGGGTGCTCATTTAAACACGGCTGTCGTACATGACTTCTCCCCGTACTCTGTTCCTGTCACGCGGGCCTACCGAGAATCATCGGCTCTTATTACACATGTAAATGGCTATCATAAAAATAAAAATTTCATTTAAGATTGTTAATGACTTTCCGCAACCAGTCTGGCTTTCTTTTAATGATTATGTCCCTGCCCCCCCCCTAATTAAAAGTATTTATCTTGCGAGCATCCATGACTGGGAGTGGGGTTGGGTGGGTGGGTTGGTGGGGGGTATAGGGTGGGCATCAGTGCCTATCCGACCGTACGGAGAGAGCGACAGAAGCGAGGTTGAGACTCATCGTTGTCAACGGTAACGTCCTCGCCGGCCCAGGATGGAGCAAGGGGTTGGGGTTGGGGTTGGGGTCGAGGTATGTGTGTGTGTGTGCACGTGCGCGTGCGCATGCGTGTGCGTCATTCTCTCTGTCAACTATTTATTCTCCATCGGTTTATGAGGAGCCTGCTGACGTCGAGGTCTTTCATTTCTGAACACGGAAGTCCGCTGACATGCGCTACTAAAACGACGATCACACTACAAACGAGATTGGTTCAGACATGTTTTTCCTGTGTTTCAAAGACGTGAAAATGACCCATCCCTCAAGCGGGGTAGAAGTGTGAATAATAATATTACAGGTAATACCAATAATAATACATTTGACCGCCCGGTCCAGTGACTGCGAGATGCTCCCCACCCCAAAACCCCGGCGAGACGATGACGTCATGCAGATTTTTGAATGTGACCTCTGACCTGTGCCATCCACGGAGGCGCTCAGCATGTCGCTGTCCTGCCAGATGTGCTCAACGCCGCTGTCCCTCATCTCGTCTTCGTCGTCCTCCTCTTCCTCCTTTGTGTGCGAGCCGCTGCTCTCGGCCTCCGGCGAGGCGTCAGGGTGGGTGAGGCTGGCCGGGCTGCCCGTGCCGTTGAGCAAGGCATCCTCCTCCACCTCCACAGCCAGCTTGTCCTCCTCCTCCGTCTCGGAGCCTGTCTCCACCATGTTCTCGAAGTTCAGCGCTGAAGGGAGATAACAAAAAGAGAAGAAGGATGCAAATTGTGGTTAGAACCGGAACGATCAGGATTCAGTTTGAGCGTTTGTTGCTGTTTGCCTTCTGTGTTCGACATGTAGCTGTATCAGAAGTAAATGAGTCCTCTTCTACCAAGCAAACGCCTGCTTCCCCAAAATCCAGAACAGCAGCACACGTCAGAATGAAAGTCTCTCATGCCGGCCAGTTAAAATAAACATGAAGTTGATCAAAGTTCAGAGCCATGGGTCAATTATTTAAACTAAACTTAAAGACGACGCAGAAGTGAGGCAGTGGATTAGAATTTTGTCATCTTTTTTTCGGAAACATAGTCCTAGATTAAAAGGTCAGTCCGAGCCTCTGCCCGCCATCAATGGCGGCGGCGGCGGCTGTGGCTGGCCGTTTTTCGTTTTGGCGGTTCCACCCCAATTAGAGCATCCGAGGCTCACATCCGCGCCTCGCTCACCCCAGCGGTGGGGCAGCTGTCTACGAGATGTGAGCCAGAATAGACTAAACGGACTAATGGAGTCGTTTCTCCCCGTCCCGGCCCCTCACATGCTGCCGACGCCTTTTCATGAAGGCTTTGTAGGGGTGCAGGAGAATGGCCTGCGCGTTTAAGATACTTCGCATAGCGGATATAATGTTACAAATGTCACGACGCACAGGCCGGCGGATTAACCTACTGTACTGGGGGGCGGGGGTTGGGGGAAGGGGGGAGGGTGCGTTTTTGGGTACACCACACTCGAAAAGCCTTTGGAAATTGTGTATGCTCGCCGATGCGCGCGTGTATGAATATGAAAAAGCTTTGAACAAGCACACGCAAACACGAAAACACACACAAATACACACACAAATAAAAAAATAACATTTCTAAATAGAACTTCCCAGCACGTCGCGTGCAGTGCCACGACGCTCACATAATCCACACACAGCTTTTCCCAAAATAGCCAGCCTGTAAATAAGGGCTATGAACTCAATCAAAGGTGGCTCGTGTGTGAATTAGTCGCCACCACCGCTGACAGATTCTCAGGGACGGCTCACCCGCCACACAAATCCTGGCCCAGAGGAGGCTATGGGTAAATAATAATTGGAGGTATTCCGCCATTAGCCCCAGGCCGGTGCTGTTGTCGTATGACATAAAAGAGGGCACACCTCATTGGCTGCTTCTGTGTGAGCGCCGTGCGGTAACAGCCAATCAAGGGGAGCCGCCCTGACGGACGCTAACACAAACGGCGGCTTGTTTGTCAAAAACGCAGCATTAGAAGTCCTCATCTTTTTTTTTGCCATATTTGGTCGTATATATTGACGTTCATTTTGAATCGCAAAATAAATTCCCGCTTGTAGTTTTAACATCTAATTGCAAACATGGTATATAACCACACATAAGTCAGTCAGTGTTAAGAAAGAATGGCAATCCACGGGGGGGGGGGGGGTTCATTCGAGACATCGTACAGCCATATCACACGTAGCTAAAGTTGGTCCTCTCTGAATAACCACCCGGTGAATGTGCCACTGCCATCGACTCGTCCCCACTTGCCTTCTGGTGGCACCGGCACAACAGGTGCAAATTAAAATGCAAACGCGGGGGGGTTTGCAAACAAGGGAGGGGAGGGGGTTTGGCAGGTTGTGGGTGGGTGGGTGGGTGGGTGGGTAGGGGGGTTGAGGAAAGGGGGTTTGCAGGGTGGTGTAGTGAAAGGAACAGGGGAGGAGGGAGGGGGGGTGATGGGTGACCTGCTCAGAATACCAATTGACGGCGGAAACAAAACCTCTTCAGGAGGTGTGACCGCAAACGGTTCAGGCAAGTCCAGACTCACTCGCTCAGTGCTGAGCAGTGCGCGGGCCCCGGTCGTACCGGACGTACAGCGAGGCCCCTGACATCCACAGGTATCAGCACAGCCTTGTGTTTAATCATATGTTTATACGGTATTCATAATGATAATTGTTATTGCAGGTATAATCTAGCAATAATACACCACCATCCGCCGCAACATAATTACAGGCACACCCTGACAGTGTGCCAATGTGTATGTCTAAATGGGTTTCTCTGTGAGAGTGTGAGTGTGTGTGTGTGTTTTGTGTGTGTGTGTGTGTGTGTGTGTGTGTGTGTGTGTATTTGTATGTGTATTTGAGTGTGTTTTGTAACTGTGACATATTGCATCAATGTCTTCCCTAAGAAATGATGGATAAAACAACCCCTTTTAGTTTATACTGCCTTTTTCCTATTGTAAATTCATCCTCCTGCTATTTTCATTAAAACAGTGCACACATTAGCAGCGCTTCATGTAATGTGGTAGTGTTATGGTTTTTATAGAGCAAAGAAACGTATCTAAAACTTGGACTTGCTCCACTCTTTCCTACGTTTTGTATGTATTGCATGTTGTAAAACTACAATTGATGTAGGATTCTTAGTATGTGTTTCCACTGTATTTCCAGAGACGGACCCTTTTGAGAGCGGCCCGCTGTTGACTTTCACAGTACACACGGTACATTCTGTGTGGGTGGAGGTGGAGGTGGTAGCGGTGGTTGAAGTGGGGCTCACACAGTCTGGCCGAACAAAAGATTAGCGGGGGGGGGGGGCTTTGAGAAACGATCAAGCCGACTCCGTGACCCTGATCTGGGGGCTCCAGCTTCCATGAGGGACGGGGGTCCGGGGGTGGTTAATAAGGGGGGGGGGGGTCCGGGGGGTCTGCTCAAGCAGCAGCAGGCTTTAAAAGGCCCTCATTCTTCCCCACTCAAGCAGGGGTCTGAGGAAGTGTCTTTATGTTGCGACACACACACACAGCCGCGGCTAGACGCTCCCTCCTGCTCGCCTCCAACGGCAATAAAGAAAAAATACTTTGGATTACATAGAGAAGGGGACACACACACACACACACACACACACACACACACACACACACACACACACACACACACTGAAAATTAATCACACTATGCATTGTGGAGCCATCACAGGGTAAATTGGCCCCGGCACTAAACGTACCGTGATGGAGAACTGGAGGGCCTCAGAATGGTTAGAGGAATGCTGGGGAGAGTCTCTGTGAGCGCCGGAATTCTCTGTCACTGTCACGTTACAGCAGTGGGTAGGTGAGGGCTGACCGCAGACCGAACGCAGTTGTGTTTTCACTTTCGCACTTAGAATAAAGGCAACTTCTCAACTGTTTTGTTGGAAGTATGGTTTTGTTCTGTGTGAATAAACAGTGGAGATAGAGAGAGAGAGGGAGAGAGGGGGTTGGGGATGAGGGGGAGAGAGGGGGGGAGGGAGGGGAGGGAGGGAGAGAGAGAGAGAGAGAGAGAGAGAGAGAGAGAGAGAGAGAGAGAGAGAGAGGGAGGGATAGAGAAAGCGGGCAGAGAGAGTGGGGAGTCGCGGAGGTGGAGCAGTGCAGCTGTAAAATGTACTGGGCACCGCAAACAACATCCAACCCTTGGCCCTCATCACCGCGGGACTTGCCTCCGTTCCATGTTCAAGTACACTACCCGTGCCACGTGTGTGTGTGTGTTTGTGTGTGTGTGTGTGTGTGTGTGTGTGTGTGTGTGTGTGTGTGTGTGTGTGTGTGTGTGTGTGTGTGTGTGTGTGTGTGTATGTGTGTGTCTGATCGAGAGGGTTAAATAAAAACCGAGCCACAACGGGGGGGAACTTGTCACATCAAAACGTCTGGTATTAAAATGAAGAAAGACCCCATTGTTGACGTGCCATCTTTTGACAGGGGTCCCCTTCCCCTCGTTTATTCCTCCACCAGCCCCCCGTCCCAACCCCCTCCCCCCTCCCCGCGCGCTTCGAGAAACCTAATTCTAGGCCGTCTCACACAACCCAGTC
>NC_079415.1:26249729-26266877 GCF_026213295.1 Gadus chalcogrammus | reverse complement strand
TGTGTGAAAGGCCTGAGTTATACATTAAGCAGGGGGACGCCATCTTAATTGTTACGCTGTGAGAGGAATAGAGGTGAAGGGAGGGACGCTGCAGAGAGATCAAACACACTTCTTAACAGACAGCGTGGGGATGTAAATGACACAGAATGCATACACGCACAAACATACACCACACGCTATTACTTTTTGTTTCCAGCGCTCTCTCTCTCGATCAGAAACATGTAAACAAACATACACACATACAGCAATTTCTGCACTTTGTGTTGCTCTCTCTCTCACACACACAACATCTCTTGCTCTTTCTTTCTTTCTTTCTTTTGCATACACACACACATTTCCACACACACACACCCACACACACAAAAATTAAGGCGTGGAAGTGTTTTTTTATGCAAATCAAAGATTGATCGATACAGAAAAAAGGCAATTAAAGAACCATGAAGATACTTAAGCTTAGGCTTCCACGATTTCACGATGAGCATCAAACCCAGATCCTTTCGTCTGGGGGGCCAGACACCCTCAACATTGCACTAAGCCCAGCACTTAGGAATCATCCAACAGTAGTCATGTGATACCACTTGGTTGTGTCTATCTATCCACTTTTGAAAGTACAGTGCTACAGTAGTCACTGAGAGCCAGCCGTTCCCGTTCAGAAAGTCTGAGACAAAAGCATTGATGACCTTTTCAGGAAGAAGTCTCGATTGGCATGCTTGAAGGACCAATCACACCCAATACACCAGGACGGGGACCAATCAAAATCGACCAAAGAATCAAACAGCCAACTTTATCATTGGGGTGGCGGTAGCACAGGAAGTAGAGTAGAGTAGGAAGTAGGTTGACTGTTAACAGGAATCCCCCTGTGTGCTTGACTCCGCCGTCGGTGTGTGAAAGTGTGAATGAATGGTTGTAAATCGCTTTGGATAAAAGCGTCAACAAAAATCACCTAATTCTCAATGTGAAATGGATCAACCCATGTATGCAAACACACAAATAAACCTGATTCAATACGTCTTCAATCCCAACAAACTGTGACACAGAAAATCATGAGAATCAGACTTTCAGGTGTGAGTCCCGTCGTTGACATGGTGCAAAAGAACGGGAGTGTCCGAGACCAGCTCCGCAACTCACGCCTAGCAGCGCAGAGAGCATCCCAGGACACGCCAAGGCATTGCTACACCCCGTCCCAGACACAAAGCTTGTCTGAAAACCCGGGCGTCTTCATCTACGTTTCCTGGGCAAGTCACAGCCCACTGCCCACCGGACCCTGCCCTCTGGGTTTAATGATTGGCCGGTTACCTGTCAGCATTGAGGGGCAAAGTCTCTCACCTCTTCATTGCATGCACCTCAGAGCCAGGTGATCCGCTTGGTCGACCAGGAACCCACAGGTGCTCACCTGCCCATGAAGGTATCACCAGATGGGTGACTTATGCCTGGTTTCAAACACACCCACCGGAATGCAAGGGAGACAGGGGGAGGTTAAATATTGGTGCCACCCCTCCCACCCCATGGTGGGGTACCAGGTGAGGCTGTTAAACTGTGGCTAAGAATCACCTGAGTCATGGAAATGCCATCTGGAACACAAACAGGTTCAGGGTACAAAGCCCCCCAGGGTACAGATACTTCAGACTAATGGCGTCTTAGGCAACCTTTAACAGATTCTCCACACTCAGTGACTAAAAGGTGTTTACCTTCATCACGAGAGTGCCGTCGGAGCGCGCGGGAGACACTGTGATGTCGACCCAAGAATTGCAACACACCCATGCAATCTTACAATCACGGTATGAAATGAGAGAGTGGGGTGTGTGTGTGTGTGTGTGTGTGTGTGTGTGTGTGTGTGTGTGTATGCGCTCGCTTGGCGGCAATCATTATGCACGCTGTTTGTAACTCAGAGATAGCAAATTGATTATAAATCCCTCGAACACAATAAAGAAATCAAAAAGATGCGGAATTTCCGTATAATCTCAGGGATATAAGTAAATAGAGAGAGCGAAGAGAGAGAGGGAGCGAGAGGAACACAAACACCTTGGCTTAATCCATTTACATGAGTCAAGGCGGTTCACAAACAAATTGATATCATCAATTGCGTCGTTGGCACGCGCCACGGAGAATCTGCCCGCCGCCGAAACGTTTTTATCTGCTCCAACAACACTCTCCCACCTGCTAAGCGGTGCCGCACGCCTTAATGAAATTGTTTGGAATGCGCCCGCACCCGTTGCTACGGAAACAGAGTAGCCCCTGGATGGTGAGGTGGTTGGGTGGGGTTGGAGGGGTAGGGGGGTGGGGGGATTTGAATGAGCGCAGAGTCCCGCCATCAAATAATGATTAGGGATGAGCTCACCTTAGGTGTCTGAGCCAGCAAGTGGGGGAGGGGTATAGGGGGAGACCGGGTTTGTTCAGAGGCGAATTGGCAAACAAGGAAATAGAGCGAAGAGTGATCCATCCCTTTGTGTGAGATACCTTCGCCTTTGGCTCTGGGTGTGCGGGGGCCCTAGCACACACACTAACGCACACATGCATGCAAACACACACACACACACACACACACACACACACACACACACACACACGCACACACGCACACGCGCACACGCACACACGCGCACACGCGCACACGCGCACACACGCACACACACACACACACACACACACACACACACACACACACACACACACACACACGCACACACACACACACACTCACTCACATGCAAGGGAGGTTCCGGTTCTGGTTCCTTCTGATGACTTCAACACGTTAATGTGATTGGAGACGCGTCAACGTTCATGTTTTCCCGCTTCAATTTTTTTCCGCAAGTGAAGGCCTCACTTGCGTCGGGTACTTGGCAGTCCCCGGAATTGCACGGCCGGGAATTCTGTGTCCTTCTGTTGTGCCGACGAGGTGTTGCGGGTAAGACGCTCGTGTGCACACAAACGTAAACACCTGTCCACGCGGATCATAATGCTGTCACCACTCACTCCCGGCACCCTTTATAAATCGTTAGCCTCATAGCATAATGGCCTGAGTAATATATTAAGGTTCCTCTTGTAAGAATTTACTTTTTCTTTTAATTTTTTGAACTCCGCGCGTAGGTGTGTTGGGCGGGTAGGTGCATTGGGCACGTTATTCAGGTGCATAAAACGCGTGTAAAGCGCCTAACGTGCTGCTTTAGCGCGTGTAACGCATCTACGCGCCCAAACCAATTGTTCCCTATGCAAAAATACAGTTTTCTACGCCTCTAACATGCGTAACACGTTCAGTGTGGCCGTATCTTTAGGCAGATAGTGATCATGAAATGTAAAAAGCACTCTGATTGGCTTAGGATACGAACAGTGTGTAAGATTCACTGGTGTTGTGCCACCACATTTTTGACTGCTCCCCTCCAATTCCTTATTTTCAACCAATCAGGGCATCTCGTCCGTGATTGGTTCTGGGAATCCGTCTTGCTTGTCAATCGTCATCAATTGAAAGTAAACACTCCTTAATGGTTGATAAACTTGGAGGGAAAGAGCAAAGACGAATTGGACATTTCTTCCTAAAAGATATCTCTCTCTTCTCGTCTTCCTCGCCCTAGATATTTTCTTTATTCATTTTATTTGAACAACTCACAAATCATACCTGGATTAGCTCTAGGAGGGGTGGTTTAATGTAAGTGGCCCCAAATATTGCTGCATTGTAACCATCTTTCCAAGCTGAGTACTGTATGTCTATGTGTGAGTGTGTGTTGTGCTGGAGATACGGAGAAATCAATTCATGCATACAGACACACACACACACACACACACACACACACACACACACACACACACACACACACACACACACACACACACACACACACACACACACACACACACACACAGAGTGACTGCAGGTGAGCATCCATATAAAGGCAGAGGAGAATTTGGAGTGGGGGGGTAACAAGACCATAGATATCATACCTCCTCCCCCCCCCACACACACACACATACACACACACACACACACACATGCAAACACACACATACGCCGTACACACAAACACGCACACACACAGACACACACATCCCTTCTCGTGTGAGATTCAATTAAGAGCCAAGGGATGGAGAACCCCCTATATTGCATGGATCTAGAGGGTCAATCCATAGAACCCCCCCACCCCCCCTCTCCCCCTCCGCTGCCCGCCCACCTTCGTAAGTGCCCCATCCAAGGGTCCGCCTTCTCCACAGCACTGTTCGCTCCATGTTGGGATCAATGGTGGGCCCCGTTAATGGAATATAATTGAAGTTGCCTCAGTCTCTGCGCCACACGACTTTGTGCGAAAAACACAGCAAGAAAGCTGTGCGGATTGTGTGTGTGTCTATGTTTGTGTTTGTGCGTGCGTGGGTGTGTGTTGTTGTGTGTGTGTGTGTAAGTGTTTGATGTGTGTTTGCGTGTATGTTTGTGTGTATGTGTGTGTGTGTGTGTTGTGTGTGTGCGTACGTTTGTGTATGTGTATGTGTGAGCGTGTGTGTGTGTGTGTGTGTGCGTGTGTGCGTGTGTGTGTGTGTGTGTCCTCGTGTGTATGTGTGTATGTGTGTCTGTCTGTCTGTCTGTATGTGTGTGTGTGTGTGTGTGTGTGTGTGTGTGTTTGTTTGTACCTGCGTGTATGTGTGTGTGTGCATGTTTTTCTTAATTTCAAACGCATTTCAAGAGAGCAGGACAAAAACGTCTGTATTGCTATCGAGAGTGAACTGAACGTGTGTGGCTATGCTTGGGAAAGGCACTGCCTGGGCCTGCAGCCTTGATAGGGATGGAGGGCATGTACAGCTCAGGCTTTATATCTTTATGGAGGACTCGACAGAGAGAATCTGAATCTGAATCAGAAACAGAATGAAATTCGTAGGCTTGGTTCCTAAACAGCCACACAGCACCAACAATACAAATAAAAATAAGTAAAAATAAAAATATATAAAAATATGGAGAAATATGTAGCAGCATAGATTAAAATAATAAAAAAGTAATAATAAAACTAAATAAGTAATGATAAGAGAATATGAAACAGTGGTAGTGAGTAATAATATGTAATGAGGCTTGGTAAAGTGTAGAGTGTAAGTGTTAAGGAGGGAGAGGCAGGGATGGTCATGTCAATGGTGTTGATTCCTCGAACGGCTTTTATTAGCAATCCGTGATTTCAACATTAGGGAGCGCATCAAATAAAGAGCATCTGATCAGCCTTATAAAGGAGCATCTATGTTAAATGTATAGGGGCCTCTCTCTGTATCTCGATCAATCTTTGACACCATGCAAGTGTGTGCGTGACAGTGTGGTTGGTGCTACTTGATGATATCAACGGCCTCTCCTGTAAAACTAAAGAACAAACCTTGCCCATCGGTACCCTGTTCTCTATACCGTTTGAATGTGAGCAATTTTAAATTTGAGGTGAGAAAAACTGGGTTGATTCCAGGAAGAGCTTTTATTACGATTCACAGTTATTGTGATTCTCCCCAAATATCAGTCAAGGCATCACTTGTCCCTTTCCGAGAAAATTGATCATGAAACAAAAGCCATTATAGCATGCATGGATAGGCATTGTGTGGTCATAGCTCCTCACACACTCATTGATTCACCCACAACTTCACGTGAAGATCAGTAGATCTTCACGGTGAACTTAAGTGGCGGACCTCAAACTGGTATTCAAACCGTCAAAACATTTGGATGAAAACGTATCTAGGTCAAAAAATCCCAAACGTACCCGTTCAGGAAATGTGGAATCGCTGAATTTGGTGAGGGTTCGGATGCCAACCTGTGTGTGGGTGTGTGTGTGTGTGTGTGTGTGTGTGTGTGTGTGTGTGTGTGTGTGTGTGTGTGTGTGTGTGTGTGTGTGTGTGTGTGTGTGAGTGTGTGTGTGTGTGTGTGTGTGTGTGTGTGTGTGTGTGTGTGTGTGTGTGTGTGTGTGTGTGTGTGTGTGTGTGTGTGTTTTCTCTCCAGAGGCTGCGACATCGGGACCTTTGCATCATGATACCCAATTAGAAGCCCACCGTTAGATGCCGGGGCTTTTAATCTTTCAAAAGCCCCTTCCTTGCTTCCTGCCCTAACAGCCTGTCTTGGCACAGGCAGGGGGGCTGCGATGACTCTAACACTGCAACCTCTGCTACCTGATTAGTGTCAAACAACACCTTTTCCTCTGTTTATTTAATTCTGTCTGCATTTATAATTTTTTGAGTCATTGGTCGATAACAAAGCTAATATTTTGGCTAACGCCTAATGCTGGTCCGAACCGGAATAGGCCGGTAGAAGTAATAAGCCGACTGAAAACGAGTGGAGTGAGATTGCCTGGCTGTTGCAGCATGCAACACACACACACATACACACACACTTACACGTGAAAGCACAGCCGCGTCTCGGATCGCTAAGCAAGGTGAGGAGAGCGGATGCGGAGGAGGAAGACCTGTGGGAATGATGAAAAATCCCCCCCCCCCCCCGTCTACGCGATGCGAACGCTCATCTGTTAAGATAAAACAGCAAAAAAAACTGCCGGTTCCATTGTCTCTCTCTGGATACCTGCTTGCTGGGAGAGATGCTGGGAGAGATGTCTTCTCACGAGGCCCCGTGAGAAGACTGGCACTATCAATGAATGACTCATTTAACAGAGGTGGGCTTTACCTTCACAGTTGCTGGGTCCTCACCCGGACTTTGCTGGGGGGCCCAAGCTGCTGTTTCCTACAGCCTTTCTCAAACACTTTGGCTCCGAACCGCTACCACAGTCTGGGAGATGGTGGGTTCATCTATGTCTCCAAGGCCAGTTGAGTTTTTACATGTTAAGAATATCAGTGTAAGTTGTATGAATACGTATGTTAGTGTGTTTCTGTTCATGTCTACATTTGTTAGTGGGTTGTGTGTGTGTGTGTGTGTGTGTGTGTGTGTGTGTGTGTGTGTGTGTGTGTGTGTGTGTGTGTGTGTGTGTGTGTGTGTGTGTGTGTGTGTGTGTGTGTGTGCGCGTGTGTGTGTATTTGTGTTACGATGTACGCATATATTGCTGTGTAGGTTGTCTCATATCTGGCTGTAGGTGAGTCTTGAAACTAAGAACTCTAGTGTTTAGCATTGCAATTGGTTGTACTAACTTTAACCCTGTTGCTGCTCTTTTGGTTTTTGCTGATGTTGTTGTTGCTGTAAGTAAGAGGTGATGGGGGGATTCTGGAACTGCCAATCAGCGGTCAAGAAGGCAGACTCCATTTCGCCTTACGCATCCCTCATGACCCTCCACTTCCTGGCCCTGACTGAGACTTGGACCACTCCAGAGAACTCTGCTACTCCTGCTGCCCTCTCCACCGTCTGCTCATTCTCACACACCCCAAGACCATCGGGGCGAGGAGGAGGGACTGCACTCCTCATCTCGCCGAAGTGTTCCTACCAGGTCCTGCCACTGGAACACTTGGCCGGATCTGCATTTGAACTCCACGCTGTCACTGTCACCCATCCTATCAAGATCTTCATTGTGGTGATCTACCGTCCTCCAGGTCCCCACTTCTACGACGAGATGGATGCCCTTCTCAGCTGCTTTCCACAAAATGCCACACCACTCGTTATCCTAGGCGACTTCAAAATCCTGCCAGACAAGCTGCACCTGAATTAACTAACTTTTTCGCCACCTATAACTTGACACTCTCCCCTTCTCCTCCCACACAGAGGGCCGGTAACCAACTTGACCTGATATTCACAAAGTCCTGCGGCACATCAGCTCTCTCTGTTACCCCGCTCCCTGTGTCTGACCATCAGTTTGTTGCTTTTACTCTCCCCTTGAAGTCCTCTCCCTCCCTTCCCTCTAGTCCCCACATTGTCACCACCCGCCGTAACCTCAAATCTCTCTCTCCTTCTACGTTTGCCTCAACTGTTCTGTCTTCACTACCTTCTGTCGAACGATTCTCTCAACTATCCACAAGGAATCCTCTGACACTCTGCTATTCTCCCTCTCCTCCTCTTTGGACTCCCTCTGTCCCTTCCACTCCAGACCTGCGTGATCCTCAACCCCCCCCTTCCTTGGCTACACGAATCTCTGCAGAGTTGGCATTTGAGAGGGAATGTGTGCGCGTGTGTGTGTATTTGTGTTACGATATACGCATATATTGCTGTGTAGGTTGTCCTCCTATCTTTCATCAAAACAATCTGCTTGACCCTCACCAGCCAGGCTTCAAGAAGGCACACTCCACTGAGACGGCTCTCCTCTCCCTCGTCAGAGAGCCTCGTCCCTCTCATCGGTTCTCATCCTCCTCGACCTGTCTGCAGCATTTGACACGGTGAACCGAACAGATCCTCCATGCCACCCTCGCCAAACTTGGCATTGCTGAATCTGCCCTTTCTTGGTTCACATCCTACCTGACGAATCACACCTATCAGGTAATGTGGAATGGCTCCATGTCCAAAGCTTGCACGCTTGACACTGGTGTCTCTCAAGGCTCTGTACTGGGGCCTCTTCTGTTCTCCCTCTATACCAGATCTCTGGGCTCTGTAATTACATCACACGGCATTTCCTATCACTGCTACGGTGAAGACACTCAGCTATTTCTCTCTTTCCCCTCCTCTGACAAAGCCCTGATTGCAACACGCATATTTGCATGTCTGGCAGACGTCAGCACTTTGACAACTGCCCACCACCTGGGGCTTAACCTCAACAAGACTGAGCTCCTCGTAATGCCAGGGAAAGATTTCCCACACTTGGACTTACTGGTCACTGTTGAGAACCGAATCTCCTTCTCCAACTGCCAGAAACCTCGGTGTGGTACTGGACAATCAGTTATAATGCACAGCAAAAATCATCCGATCCTGCAGATTTGCACTTCACAACATCCGCAAGACCCAGCCCTTCCTCACAAGGGAAGGAGCTCAGCTCTTAGTCCAAGCAGTGGTCATCTCTCGCCTCGACTTCTGCAACTCGCTTCTGGCTGGACTTGCAGCGTATCCAGAACGCAACAGCGTGGCTCGTGTTCAACCTACCTTCTCCCATGTGAACCCCCTCAACTGGCTCTCTGTAGTAGCTCGCATCAGATTCAAGATGAAGGTACTGGCATACAAGGCAGTCGAGGGAACTGCCCCTGCCTACCTCCAATCATTGGTCAAGCCACACACCCCAGCTCGATCCCTCCGCTCAACTACCTCAGCTGGACATCTGGTACCGCCATCGCTAAGAGCAAGCAAAGGTTGATCAGCAAAGTCATAACTCTTCTCTGTTTTGGGACCTCAGTGGTGGAACGAGCTGCCTGCCGATGTCAGGGTTGCAGAGTCGCTGACCAGCTTCCGCAAAAGACTCAAAACTCACCTGTTCAGAGTTCACCTCGATTCTGCATAGCCATCCAGTCTCTTCCGGCCACTATTCTATGTTGTACGTCCTGGCACTTAATGTACGCACTTATTGTACGCACTTAATCTACATTGCACTTAATCATAGTACTTAATTGTGTAGCGTCTGCAGTAGCTGCTATCACTGCTGTACATGGGGAATGGGTTAGCCTAGCAATTGTTAGTATGTGTACTTGGTTCTATGAACATCATTAATCTACCGACAGCAATATATTGTCTCACTTCTTATGACAAATGTACTTATTGTAAGTCGCTTTGGATAAAAGCATCTGCTAAATGGCCTTAATACAAATGTAAATGCAAATGAACCACAGCAATACAGACACACAAACATAAACATACCTGTGTCTGTCTGCATAAACAGTGTCTGAGTGTGTATGTGTGTGTGTGTGCATGTGTTTGTTTGTGTGTGTCTTTTTCATCCAATTCCACTCTGGAAGACGGTTTTAAAAGTCTTTACCTAAAAGTTTGCAGGCCACAAAACCTCTGGTGTCATGTGTGTGGGACCTGAATAACATAAATAACGCATCACACTACGACAATTCTTCCATGTGGGGTAGGGGAGGAGAGAGGGGTAGTGAAAACTCTCACCTCCTCCTAGCCCACTTTAGTCATTGCTAATATTCCCTCAAAGTGGAGTGATGGGGGAGGGCATTCCGCTGTTAACACTTCCTCTTGGGACATGATGACATGTGTGAGCAGATCAGGGCATTTGCAAAGTAAAAAAATGATGAAGGCTCAATACCTGAGGTACCTACCTCATTAAACCTGGTGTTAACATCTAAATAACATTAGGAGCTGTGCTTTGGGGAGCTGGTGTTCATGTTACTGTCATATCCGACCAAACAGTGTGATTAGGGTACCGACTGAGCTCCCCCTAATGCCAGGGAAAGATTGCCCACACATGGACTTACTGGTCACTGTTGCGACCATCACTGTATCTCCTTCTCCAACTGCCAGAAACCCATGCCACGACAATTCCTTTACAGAAAACCTTGTATTGAATACCGTTTCAAACAACAACAGGACATCCATGAGTCAGTTCCATGCCGGAACTGTCGGGTCTATGCCGTAAGATTGTAAATTCCAAAAACTAAATTAAAGAAATACTGAAATCCACCTCCTCCAAATCCCCTCATAAACAAGCCCATGCCGCTTTCCGGTGCTCTCCTCTCCAAAGCACAACCAGCAGTATTCAATCTCTAGTTCTGGCTGATCAAAGTGTGACGCAGGCAGGAGAACGGCCAGGTGCAAGTCACTTTTATTAATTAACTAATAGGTGTCTACAAATAGTGTTGTATTGACCATAAAAGATGAGGCTTGGATTATTTTAGATGCAGTATTGATTGTTGTTGTATTGGTTTACTGAAACAGGTGTAATTATACCGGTGGGGTCATAAAGGTGTTGTACAGGTGCAGCTGTAGAACTGTGCTTGTTGTAAAGGTGTCAATATACAGGTGTGGTCATAAGGCTGTCGTACAGGTGCATCTGTAGAGGTTGGGTTGATGTACAGGTGTAAATATATAGGTGTGGTCATAAAGATGTTGTGCAAGTTCAGCTGAGGAGGTGGGGTTGATGTAGAGGAGTGGTTGGTTTGCAGGTGTGGTTGTTTTATAGGTGTAATTATACAGGTGTGACTACACAAACACTGGAAACACAGTGATGTCAGAAACGGTACAACACACTCACGTGTGTATTTATGTCTGAGGGAGGTCTCGAGGTATCTTCGACGGAACTTCCTGACATGACCCCTAGGCGACTGCACACACACACACACACACACACACACACACACACACACACACACACACACACACACACACACACACACACACACACACACACACACACACACACACACACACACACACACACACACACACACACATACACACACACACACAAACACACACACTGACAAACACAAACCCCCATGTAATATTTAGGCGCGTTATGTATCTCAACCTGTACACGGCGAGGCAGAGCGCAGAGAACCTGCGTGGAGTGGAGTTTACCTGCGTTCCTCGAAGCTCTCACGCTCAGCCATAACCTTGAATATTTAATCGGCACCGGGTTGATATGTTTAGGGACTTTATGTCTCTCTCCACTTTGAGCTTGTAAAAAACAGTGAGTGAGACGTGAGGAGGAGGAGGAGGAGGAGGAGGAGGGGCAGGGAGTTGTATTTCCACTCTTACATTGCTGACAGATTATTTCCGTACCTGTTCAAACACTCCGGTAAATTATTCATTCCGCCGAGACCCTGCTCCGTGCGCTCGTACTGTTTGTGTGTGTATGTGTGTGTGTGTGTGTGTGTGTGTGTGTGTGTGTGTGTGTGTGTGTGTGTGTGTGTGTGTGTGTGTGTGTGTGTGTGTGTGTGTGTGTGTGTGTGTGTGTGTGTGTGTGTGTGTGTGTGTGTGTGCATGTGTGTGTGTGTGTGCGCTAGTACTGTGTGTGTGTGTGTGTGTGGGTGTGTGTGTGTGTGTGTGTGTGTGTGTGTGTGTGTGTGCTGGTGTGTGTGTGTGTGTGTGTATTCAGGCTTTTACCTCTCCGCGGTGTAAATGTACCTCAGGACAAGGCGATAGCAGTGAGAGGCAGTGAGAGGAGACAGAAAGAGATGGCAGAAGAGAAACAACTCTATTTCGATTTAAAAAAAAATATATATATATAAATCACCTGTAGCTGCTGGAGTCCAGGAGTGCGTATGTCTCCCTGAATAAAACATTTGCGCCTGGTCAAATGGATCTCTAGAAGGTACTGTGATGGTGATCTCTGGCCGGCTGCCACCTTTACCTTCTCACAGGGGAGATGACTATCAGGAGAACGAACTCCACTTTATAGAGGGTCAATGAATAAGTTATGGGGGAAAATACTCATCTGTTGAGTTGCAGGTGAGTTCTGTTTGGTTTGAGTTTTTTTTTTTTTTTTGTCGCATGATGGTATAACATGTTCTTCAGGTCAGTGAGGAAGTATGTGTTCAGCATTTCTCGTGGTGAGACAGATGATAGGCTGCTTATTGTTGGCCCCGCCCCTCAACTTTTAAGCCTCTCTTGCTGCCAGGCTCACCTACACATAGGTAATGAGATAAGGATTGTGATAGGATGATCGGACGAGAAACTGTTTCTACGTTTTTCAGGTAAGAGGGAATTATGGAGGGTAATTGCAAACTTATTTGCAATTAAAAGGGTTGGTTTTTGTCAGTTTGGACTTCTTCTTTTGAGTGAAATCACACCAGAGAGTTGAGCTGAGATGATAGATAATGAAAGAGGTTCTCTTTGATATCCCTCAAAATATGATCGCTATCCAACAGGCTACATCTGCCGTGGTCTAGAGTAGTCTCCTCACAATTCCAATTGCCGCAAGAAAACGTTTTCTTTTGACTTTTCTGGGAATGTTTTTTATCTCATGTTTTAATTGCAAATAAGTTTGATCCTCACTCCAGATCAGAATTAGATGCTTTTCCTTGAATTATTTACTGTGAAAGTTAGGATTCAAAACATTGATGAGTATTCCCCCTTCTTCAAATTGTCTTGAAGTCAAAACCATTATTCGATATGCTATTTCCCCTCTTGTTACAACAAACATACATCTACATGGTTGATATTCAATTGTGCCTTTCATCCACAACAAATCCCAACATAGTCTTGTTTTGTCTTATTCACTAAGGAGCCTGCATTGAGGCCTATTGAGGCCTTGAATGAAAATGTATGAGTTTATGTTTTGTTATGAACCTTGGCAGTTTGAAGTGACAACATATCGAATTTAGTTTATTTCAGCCGTAGTCAAGATACATATTTTAGTATTTTGGTGCATTATCATTGGACAACGATGTGGAATAAATGACGTTATTCATACCAATGTAATCACCCTCTGTGTATAGATATAACTCCATGAATGGTGGTTGGACACATTTAAGTGCAGACGGTCAGGTGCACTTAAATGTGACTCCAACCTAAGTAACTGAAGGACTCAAACCACAATTTCATGAACTCTGCTTCTTCGTAGTGCGCTTGGATAAAGGAAGTTAAGCCTAATAACCTTTCCTTAAGCACCACAGAATGCCCCCCCCCTCCCTCTTTCATCCTCTCTCTCTCTCTCTCTCTCTCTCTCTCTCTCTCTCTCTCTCTCTCTCTCTCTCTCTCTCTCTCTCTCTCTCTCTCACACACACTGGAGGCTGCTTTCTGCATCAGGAGAATTCCCGGATAAATTAACGCGCTACCTCTCGGGCTAATTCAATTAGAGGGGGGGGATGTTGGATCAGGGGGTACAGAGGGGTCTTTTGTGGAGCGGCCATAGTGTTGTGCTTCATGCGCTGTTCTTTTGCTCTGGGGGGAATTTCTGCCATTGAGCTAGGTCTCTCCCCCTCCTCCCCATCACTCTCTCTCTCTCTCTCTCTCTCTCTCTCTCTCTCTCTCTCTCTCTCTCGTGCGTGCATGCGGTAAAAGGGTAAACTCTGTGGAACCTGAAGCACATGCAATATTTTTCCTCTTATTCTTTTTTATATTACTAAAATTATTATTAATATACCCCCGCATCTTTTCAGGGCTGAAGTATCCGTCTGTGATTGGCTGAACCAGGTCACGACCCCGGCAGTCGTTCGAGGGGGTCATCCGGATGTTAACGCACCACAAGTTGACAATACAGAGAGAATACACTGCAGGTTTAATGGGGAACACTGGCGCTGTTGTCCCCGGAAACACAGAGATACAGAAATAGAGAGCGCTGGGTTGTATGAGAAAGCAGAGACTGTGGTGGTGGATAACAACATGGCCGTTGTGATGCTGTATGGGTCATGAGTGGTGGAGATTGAGATGGGGAAGGGGTTGCAAATTGGGCCAATGAGGTTGATTGCATGTTCCTCGATGAGATCATGTTAGTTCGAATACATCCCGATTATGCATGCAATTTACAGCAGTTCTGTTTCAAGCTGGTGTTGTCGAGCTAGTGTTGTCAAGCATTATCAAGCTAGTGTTGTCGAGTTAATTTTGGCGAGCTAGTGTTGTCAAGCTAATGTTGTCAAGCTAATGTTTTGAGCTCATGTTGTCGAGCTTACGTTGTCTACCTGATGTTTTCGAGCTAATGTTGTTGAGGTAGTGTTTTCCATGTAGTGTTTTTGAGCTAATGTTGTCAAGCTAGTGTTGTAGATTTAGTGGTGTCGAGCTACTGTTGTCCAGTAACTTGCCACGGTTGCTCTATGATTTGCTCCACAGGCATTGGTTCTTAGACAGATGCAAGGCGTGGCCAGTGGAGCTGGGCACCGCAACGTGGCACACCTGGACCTCATCAACTAATCACACACTCTTTCTTAAGCCTGGCGGGGACTTCTCGTCAGCGCCAGATTATTCCGTCTCATTCGGTACTTTGGCTGAGGAGTGTACATCGACCTTCGATACTCTGACCTGATTTTGTGATTCCTAAACGACGTGTTATCTTTCGCCAGTAGCCAGTTCCTCGCCAGCGGATTACCACCGGACCACAGCATTCTCCGGGGCCTCCGCAAGCTACGCCTACCCGCTCCTGTCTTCGCCTTGCCCGCTGGATATCTTTTGAGTTCCCCTTTTTTGACAATGAACCGTGGATTGTCCAAACTGTCTCTGTCTCTGCATCCGGGGTCCAAACTAACCTTTCCGCTAACCGTAACACTACTGCTGTCAAGCTAAGCTGTGTTCCTTTGATTCGTCTCCCTCTTTGTATAAGATATAATTGTGTGTATATATATATATATATATATATATATATATATATATATATATATATATACTGTATAGACATAAAGTTAGATAGACAGATAGTCAGATCAATATGAATCAGATATAACATTACACTGACACGTAAAACACATCTTCCTACCGCAGCCTTGAATCCGAACAATTGAGCCAAAAATCGGGCCTATTGAAACACCAAAATCCGGCTCACGTTCAACAGTAAAAATTTATTAATTTGGTCCACTTGACTTTAATCCCACAGTGGCGTCCACACCGTGTCGGTCGGCGGAGAGAGCGTCCTACTGTGCCATGCGCTCCTTGAGATAGTCACACATTACCACCAATTTACTGCCTGAATCAATCGGAAGGGAAGAAGGGACCAGGAAGTGGCCGCCAGGCATGGCGTCTGGGCGAGAGACAGAGAGAGAGAGAGAGAGAGAGAGAGAGAGAGAGAGAGAGAGAGAAGGAAGAGGGTTTGAGGATTGGCTGGGTGGAGGAGGAGGGAGGGAGGAATCGGGGAGGGAGGGGGGAATCGGTGAGGGGGAGGGGGGGTCTGTTCTGATTTGGATCCTCAACAGAAGTCACAAGCGTGCTCTCCATCGCGTGCCTCGGGTGGTCTCTCTGAAGTAGAAAGAGGAGGAGGAGGGGGGGAGGAAGCCGACACCAAACAGCCCCCCCCCATTACCCTCCCCCCCTTGGCCCCCACCTCCTGCTCACACACACAAACACACACACTTTTTCCTGAAGGACTTCGGCAGCCGCCAGCCGCCGCCGCTCCACCTTGACATTTAAAAGGTGGGGGTCTGTCCGACCCCCCGGCCCCTACTCCCCCACCCACCTCCAGCTATTAGCGCTAGCTTTACGATAACGTGAAGACGTCTGCGCCCCGGGGCCCCGCCCCCCTCCGCGGTGGTGCCGATGGCATTTCACCACATCATGTTTCCTAGGGTCTTTACTTTGGAAGGGACGCACTCGCTGAAAACGAGCAACAATTGTTTTATTTACAAAGGTATGTCCCCCCCGCCCCCCCGTTCAAACAGAGAGGGAGGAGAAAAGTATTTATGTGAGTAAATTGAGGATGCTGTTTTTGTGTGTGTTTGTGGGTGTTCATGTGTGTGCGCCTTTGTGTGCCTAGTTGTGTGTGAGAAAATATAGGAACAGTGGGAGGAGGGATTTCCTTGTTTCCTTTGGTAGGTGTGTGTGCGTGTGTTTCATTTTGAGTGTAGCATTACGACTCACAAGAACGCACACCCGCACACAAAAACCTGCTGGCCTTTTGAAACATGGGTCACGACTCTTCAGAAAATGAAGTGATGTGTGTGGCCGCCAGATTACCACCTAATGCACCTCCTCCCCCTCAACACGCACACATAACCCACTATCACCCTCTGTATCTTGCAATCCTTATCAATTTTCACTTTATAACATCTTGTTGAAACAGTACAGAGACATAGGTGCTTATATACATGGAGCTTTAGTTGTACATCGGTTGATTCTTTCTAAGCACCCTCTCCGATTCGAGGCACCTTTGGGTGTGTTCTCTGCTGGCAGGTTCTCCGCTGGGCCAGTTATGCTCTCCACGGGACTGGTTCTCAACAGGGTCGGTTCTCAGATGAGCGACAGCGGGACCGTGTTCCAGTGTTTGCTCTGCCGCCAGCAGCTGTCTAAATCGTAACTGACCCCTTCTAATCCGGGCAGAATTAAGGCCTCTTCCTGTGAACCCATTCACCCCTCTCTATCCTCCCCTCCAACAAACACACACACACACACACACACCGGTCGTTTCTCTCTCAGCGCTTGTCCTGTCCCAGATCGACAAACCTGATAAAAATGCCTGGGATCCAAGGTTGTGTATTTGTGTGTGTGTGTGTGTGTGTGTGTGTGTGTGTGTGTGTGTGTGTGTGTGTGTGTGTGTGTGTGTGTGTGTGTGTGTGTGTGTGTGTGTGTGTGTCTGTGTGTGTGTGTGTGTGTGTGTGTGTGTGTGTGTGTGTGTGTGTGTGTGTGTGTGTTTGTGTGTGCGTATGTGTGTGTGGTTATGTGTGTGTTTGTTGTGTGTGTTTGTGTATCTTTATTTGTGTGTGTCTGTCTGTCTGTGTGTGTGTGGGGGGGGGTTGGGAGGTCAGAGGGGGTGGGAA
>NC_079415.1:26229729-26242229 GCF_026213295.1 Gadus chalcogrammus | reverse complement strand
CTATTTATCCGTGTATCTATATAAAGGGCATATATATATAAGGCATATATATACAATATGTATATGTCACATACATTGTGAGGGGCAGTGAGCGGGAGAGGAATCATGGTATGCTATTGTTCAAAACCTTAATGGCTTTCAGACGTAATTGCAAAGTAAAGCAGTCTATATATATATATATATATATATATATATATATACATATATACCTATATATATATATAGATAGATAAAGGCATCGTAATGGCGTTAGAAATACGTTGTTCATTCGAGGCGTAAATGGTATTAAGGTTTCCTTCAAACCGACATAACACAGGGACAAAGGAAGGGCTGGCTGTTGGGAAGTCCAGGCCATGTTCTGTGATGTCGAGGAGATGGTGTTGAACACAGCCTCACACGTCCTCCACCGGTTTGTTCCCACAAAGATCAGGCTCCATGTGTGATCCCTATCCATGTTTAGACTACGGACGTATAAGGAAACGTAAGCGTTAACGGGCCAAAGAAACAAAGGTTTGTCGTGCAGGCATGCCGCATGATGTCACATTCATAATAACAAATCCCGGCTACTTATTGAGCTCAGTCATTTGTTTCTATTTCTTTTCACATGCCCAAAGGTTAGACTAACTGCTAACCCTACTTTCATCGTATGGGGTGCCGAGATCGGAGCAGTTTGTGTTCATTGCAAATAAAGAGGTAATTTCCGTAAGAGATCCGTCTAACGCCCCTCTGCAGAGAGGGAGATAGGAGCGAACACAATCAATGAAACCTAATGATTTCTTTTTTGAAATTCTGAAAATGATATCTAAACTTGAATTTAATTTTCCTTAATTTTCGGGGTGTTTGGTTGAAGCTTTCATACATTACATATATTAGCAAATGTAGTGTTGTTAAGTTTGGGCTTCGATCCTGCATTGGAAGCATCAAAGGGAATGGAACCCACAAAGCCTGGCATCCCAGTGTCTGTACCACCATATTAAACCACAACGGCATAACCATCAGTTGACCTCGGATCGCATCGGGCGGGATTATTTATTTTTTTGTGATGTTAACATTAAGTCGAGTTGCGTTGAGTTAAGTTAAGATAAGTTAAGAAAAACCCACTGAGGGGGAATTAGCGTGCGAGAAAAGGAGAATACATTTGGTGGGTTTGTTTTTCCTAAGTCCGTCTGCCATCCACACAACCCGCCTAACCTGTTATCCTCTCTCTCGGACCGCCAGAGTGCCCCCATTTAAAGTTCTCCCGGTCCTCTTCTTTCCTACAAACTGGGGGATGGGTAGGGGGTGAGGGCACGAGGGAAACATTTATTTTTTGTCTGGGCGCATCGTTGCTTTGTTTACTCTAGGTCAAAAAAATGGAAAAGAAAGAAAGAAAGAAGGAAATGTTCCACGAGTCAAGGTCGAAATAATTGGCCGGTTGGCACGGTTTAGCCCCCCCGCTCGTAATCCATCCCCCCCACACCCCCGGTCATGTGATGCGCATTGCATTGTCCAGTGGATTTTTGAAATGCCTGTAACTGCCTACGAGGTGACATGTCTCGCAGTTAGCGCGCTACTGCAGTGGAGAACGGAGAAGAAAAGAAATGAAGCACGAACGCTAAGCAGAAGGGCTGTTAGGAGCGTCGGAAGAAAAGAGAGAAAATGGGGTCAGGATCAAAGTCCCCCCGCGTTTCACGCCTCTGAATATTGATGAAAGAGACAAGACGGGTCAACAGAAGGGAAAGACAGTGTTGAACTCGTTTTCAACAAAGTCATTTTTTGGCACTTTTTTGTTATGTTTGGCTTCTCGGCCTTTAGACCTTGTACTCTGATCCAGGGAGGTTTGCTGTGGGCACAGTTGTAAAATGAAGCTATAATTTGTACCACATACTATACTGTGTAACACAAGTACACTAGGATATTGGGTACGTTTATTTGAGTGTGAATTAACGTCCAGTGTCTAACGTAAGTACACCGGCCTACAGAACTACACTAATACAAGTATGCTAGGAAATTGTTTGTGTTTGTTTGAGTGTGCTTAAAGTCCAGTGTGTAGAATGACTTGCTGTCTGTTGGTGAGGTCACCGATTGCAACAAATTGAATCCCCGACTGACCCTCACATTACAGCGACTACATTGGCCTGTACTGGCCAGTATTGCTGTCAGGGGCCAGAAGGTGCTTTCAAATTGACGTCATCGCCTACAACAGCAATAAGTAGCCAAATGTTAATGGATGAGGGTCCTTGAGATTTATAAATTGTATAAATACCTTATCTAGTCGGTAAAACTATAGGTCATAGCTTACAACTGAAAGTCCGGTATTTTTCCCCCATAATTACAAATCATAAGCTTCTCAGACACGTATATATAACAGCATGGTGTGATGCGCAATTCATACACTATGGCTCATTAGAATGCTCCTACACAATGACGGAAATAACAAAGTAGAACAAATGGGTCATAGCCATGGGGATAACACGCCCCCTTCCGACACTAAAAACAGTTATTTTCTATTGATCATTGTGGGCTACTGTAGAAACATGGCGGTGAACATGGCAGCCCCGCGGCAGAGGACCCCCTCTCTAAATTTATATGAAAAGCTCATTATAATTCAACGGACAACTATTCTTATGGAAATTGTATGATAAATTAATTAGAACATATTTACTATTAATATATTAAATTCCTGCCATGTCCGTTCCGTTAGATGCCACTCAATTGAACAGTTCACCTTTAAGAGATTCAAGAAGAGAGAAAACAAAACTGAACTTCCTGAATGGATGGATTTCTGTGATCAGTGGGGTCCCCTTGAAAATTCCCCCTTTCGAAAGTAAAGACCAGTGTACATGGAGCTGTGGGCCGTAAATCCACAGGCTATGGACTGGAAATACACCTCATCACCATGTTATAATGTTAGATTCTGTTTGAGTTGTTTTGTCTACTTCTTCACCAGCAAGACAACTGACACCACTGCCAGTACCTCACCAATAAAGTGCTGCTAGAATGTACCTAAGGTCCACGCTGGTTTGATATGTGTAAACTTACTCCGAGTACTAAGACCTGAAAAAATCAACCAATCCACTCCACACTGATACATTCTCGAAATCCCTTCTTGACATACAACTGAAGAAAAACGATTAGGCATCAAATGTGTACGCTTTAATCACCCAAAGTCAAACAACTGTAGAGTAGAAATTGCTTGTATTGCATTTCTATTATTGTGGAGGAAACACATAAAGGCGTACCTATGTTATGTACCTCTGGATATTGTACTTGTGTCAAGTTACTAGAGGAGAACTTCACTTGTGTCACCTTTGATGTGGCTCTGATTGATGAGTGAATCACGACACCACACCGCACACTGTTTCCCCTGTGATGAGAACAGGCCGCAGCATAACAGAAGGACGATTGCATTCATGGGTGTGTGGAGTGAAGTTTTAGCTTTCCATTGTAAAGAGAAATGTGTATGCATGAATGAATTATTGTTATTATATTTAAGCGTGTATTTTGTGGCTGTGTGTTTGTGTGTGTGTGGTTGGGTGGTTTTAGGCTTATGTGTGGGAAGGTGTGTGTTTGTCTGCCAGTTTGTGGTGTGTGTATGTGTGTGTGTGTGTGTGTGTGTGTGTGTGTGTGTGTGTGTGTGTGTGTGTGTGTGTGTGTGTGTGTGTGTGTGTGTGTGTGTGTGTGTGTGTGTGTGTGTGTGTGTGTGTGTGTGTGTGTGTGTGGGTGTGTGTTTTTGCCTGTGTGTAAAATAGTGAAGGGAAACTCTGGGTTATGAACTCTAACGCAAAATATGTGACGCTTACCTAAAACCAGAGGGTGGCTCAGCACAGTGTACTTCATTGTGAAAGTCAACGTCAAAACGCTAGAGAAGGTTGCCATAACGATAGTCATAATTCTAGAAATATAAATATCTACATAGAATGATTACTTTATCTCTACAGCACTTTGCGTAGCACTAACCCTAACCCAAAATAGCTGTTAAAAAAGCACTGGTAAAATAGTGCTGTGAAGTGCTGTGGTTCAAAGCGGTTGTTATCATAGCTTGTTCAGATGTGTGTGTGAGAGCCATTGAAGACCACCTGAAGACCACCCCCCTACACGGACTACAGGGGCCATCGACCACCCCACGCCGAGATCACACAAGAGAAGCAGAGGGACAACAAACTCAGGAGGCTCACCGCCGGTTCAGCTGGATCACCGTTTGTCCGGCAACACCAAAAAAGCAGAACAAACACTCCAGCTAAGCCACATATGACCCTGAGAGAAACAACACACAGGACAACACTGGGCTACCCACAGCTGGTAACACACACACACACACACACACACACACACACACACAAACACACAAATACTGGGAATAGAGTGTTTAAATCTTCAATGAGGAATGGTGTCTGCATTTATCACATTACTGTCGTATTTGATCTTAAAGACTTTGAGTTTATCTTCTGATCGGGTGACTCTACTGTCTATCTATTGGTCCCTCTTACGATCTATTCTGGTGAAGATCAACCAGTATTTGATGAACTTAGTTATTTTCATGCCCCTTATGGAATAAGGATGTTTTGATTAAATAGACTTGGTGTCATGATCCGCTCCTGGCTTTCCATCCTACCGCCAGCTCTGTACTGTCGTGATCCGCTCCTGGCTTTCCATCTTACTGCCAGCTCTGCCAGTACTTTTCCTTATCACCTGCCTGCCACTCTTACCTCATCAGTGCAACCACCTTCATATGTGTTCCCTCACCTGATTTAAACCCACTCTTTCCACTCTGTCTCTGCCAGATTGTCTTTAGCTGTATGCAAAGCTCTCTAGTATTATTTCCCGGATTGTTTCCTTCATTTCGACCCTGCTTGTCCCTGACCCGTCCTCGTCGTCCCTGCCCTGGTAACCTGAACAGCCTTCTGTCCCTAAACCCTCTGCCTGCGCGCCCCTTGTCTGTCTCCAGTTTGCTTGGATTCCCTCCCCTGTTTGGACAATAAACTGTTGAACTGTTCCAACGCTGGTCTTTGCTGTTCTTGGGTCCAACCTCACACCCGTTACACTTGGATTGATCAACTGTATGCCCCTCTGTTACAAATCGTCTCAACACAGATCCAAACTAGTCCCAAAGCAAAAGGCGCGACACAAACTAGAACATTAATTTCTCTGTTTTGGTGGCATTGGAAATTTCCAGTTCAAGTTTATTAACTGCCAATTCATTTTTGCGGGCGTGATTGTAATTATTAAATGCCATTGATGTTTTTCAACTTTTTTATAACATTCCCTCTTTTGAGTCAAGGTTTGAGTGATAGAAACGCGGCAAGAAAGACAGAACTGAGAGGAAGGGATGTATAGAAAGAAACGTGGACCACCCATGCTGTGACATTTGTACCCAAGCAGTTCGCAAAGACACCAATCGGGCTAAGGTATGTTTTAATTAGGGTCCGCTATACAATAAAGATGGCCCGAAAAAACACCTTAAAATGATTTCACAATCTTCACACACTAACACACACAACCCCCGCCCTGCCTGTCTCCTTGGCATTGCCGTGTCCAGCATTAACATATCACCTCACAAAGAGAGGGGGATTGAGAAAGCTTAAAGAAGTAGCAACATATTCTGATAATGAAACCCCCCATACCACAACCCACATACCTCGTTAGATTGGAACCTTTTTATTTATTTTTTCAATGCCTGTCAGACCTGTCAACGAATTTCACAACCGGCCTCTTTGACGAGGAAGCCTTTAACAAAAAAAGAGAAAGTTGTAAAAAAGAAGAAAAGTGTGTCTTTCAAGGACATGCCAGAGTGTAACTGCCACTCCCTTCACATTTTTCCGCTTCAATTAAATTTGGAGATATCAGAGCATAAAATGAATTATTAGCAGCTTGGTTCGTCAACTGAAATGTCAGCGTTGATGCGTTTTGTCACCTGTTGGGGACAAATGTGTCAAAACATGTTCCTAAAATCAGTTTGATTTAATGATGTGACACTTCGGTTTGGTTGAAGAGTTCGTCTGATAGTATAATATATGCTAAGAAATCTGATTATATGCTATATTTAACCTGTGCATGCAGGTGCTAAATATCTAATGCTTGCTGGTATAACCTGATGTTTTCAGCCCCCTCCGTTTGGCCCAGTACTTTATGTCACTGTGATTAATAATTAGTCATTATGCATAAGTTTCAAATATTATTAGGTATTAGACTATAAGGTATAACACTCAATACATTTTTATTTTGTGTCTTCGCCATCATCGACCACCAAAATGCTTCTCTCTCTGGCCTGACTGGAGTAGGTGTGAAATCCTCAAGGCGTTGAGGATTTACTTTCCTACATCTGTGGTAAGCAAATGTTGTCGGTATATTCTGCTGTACACTGTAAAAACGAAAACTTAAAATTGTTGGTCTCATTATGATTTCTGAGTAAAATTAATATAAAACATTAAGTATTCATGTCAACTGTGCAATGCAATTTAGTCCAACCAACAATGTTGAGTTTTGGGTCAAGAGTTGGGCTCAGTGTAGTATCTTTGTTAGCAAGACACACAGGTTTAAGTCAGACTCTGTCTGAGGCTGGGCCAACTACGGTGCACATGCGCATTTCGACACTTTGGAAAATACAGGGTTTCCTAACGGAATTTTCAGATGGTAAATATTGTGGCGACTCCTACCCCCCGGGGAGTCTGGGTATTCGTGATGCCGTTTGGGAAAAAGGGGTTTATTGCCTTTTGTCAATTTGTTTCTGTTAGGTTAAGTGGGGTTAACGGGTTTGGGGTCTTTATTGTTTGTGTGTTGTTTATTGTGTGTAGTGTTGCCGCCACCGTTACCGAGACTTGCATGTCCGTTGGTTGGGTGTGCGGTGCGCTGTGTGTTGTGGGTGTGTGTTAAATAAAGGCAGCTCTCGGGATCGTGCAGTGTATGAGGTACGAGAGTTGCGTCACCGTTTAACCTGGGCTCCCGTATCGTGCAGAACAAGTTTGACCATAATGTCGAACTTGTTCTGCACTTTGGTTTGCTGCATTTAGACAGCGATTCTCTGCTGCTGAACTAGCTACATGTTGCTTGTTCTATTGCTATCTGGCGTTTAGAAATGTAAAATGGAAGTTTCCAATTATTAATTTTAATAAAGTGAACTTAAAACTAGTTTTGCATTCTTTGAAATTTTTTTCTTTTTAAATAATATTAACCTAAATTTGAAATATTAAGTTAACAACCCTGACTTACTTTTTTGAGTTTTGTAAAATATAAAATCTTAGTTGGTATAACTCTAACTTCCAAGTTTGTCTAAAGAAGAAAAATGACATTTTGTTGGGCTCAAAACTCACAAATTTATTGCAGTAAGTTGCCTTTCAATTTTGAGTTTTCTCAACTTTTTATTTTTTACAGTGCATTAACAATCTTAAATACACAAAAAATATTGTTGTATTTTTTTTAATTACCTTAAATGTGCTCAAAATAATGGCTTCCTGTGTGGACACAGCTTAATTTACACAGACACAAAACATATTAATTTCCCCTAACTTTTCAGTATGCATGGACTCTGGACTAATGTGAGCCAGAGGAAATCCAAACTCTAAATAACAAGCACACTCTGCACAGAAGTGAAATGCTTTGATCGCTAGTTATAGCTTTAACCAATTATGCCTCAGAAGTTCTACTCATTTAGTGTTGTTAACCTGCATTTATTGCATGAACAGCTAAAGAGACAATAAATGAATTCAATAAATGTAATCCAAAATGGAATTAATTGGGATTGGGATGCAACCATGTACAAAAAGATAGGCCTGAAATAAGTTTTACATGAAACAGGTAATTTGGCAGAAATATGTATCTGATTAAATACACAAAGGAAACCTTTAGACTATTGTGTGTACATGGCATAAGATGGCATATTTGTGGTAAAACAAGTCAAATGATACAAGCAAGTCTATCTTAAGCAATGCTACACACAGGCCTTGTCTGAATCTGTCATGGTGCTTGCGATGTCATAGATGGCTCCGAATCCGATGACGGTGTGTTAAATATATTGACGGCAGCTGGTGCAGGTGACATATCATCTCATCAGTATGAGTTGGTTTAGCTTTCTACAGATGAACAGCTTTTACGTAGGAAGAAGCAGGCTCGGTGGTTAACGGTATATCTGGCTTTGAGCTACAAGCTACACCTGTTGGACGGGATTGTTTTTCTGAACCCTTTCGGACTAAACTACATCTGGTACAACCTGTATTTATGTAATGTATTTAATTTATAATGCAGACTGTACTTTTACTATACATTTATGTTTTACATTGTAATAAAATATATCAGCATTCATCACAAAAACACAAAAGACATGTTCGGTATCGGCAGTCATAGGGAGTTCAAAGTCAAAGCCAGGCATTAACAAACACACCATCAACAAGACACAGACTAAGATAACAGCTAGTGATGGAAACACACTGAAAACACAAATGACAGAGACCAGTATATAAAAATACATAAAAATACATAAAATACAGTGCAAGATCACTACATCGCTAGAACAGTGTGCAAAAGAGGCCTAAAGTGCAATAGCGACATTACTTGTAGCTACAAATTCACCATGTTAATGGCAGTACATACAAAGGAAAGTATATATAGTTTAGTCCTGTGAGTGGGAACTCTGAATCTTGTCTGAGTTCCGACTTATAAGACTAAGCGTTAGCATGCTAGCAGGGTTAGCAAAAAATCTTGATTTTGGGAGTTTTGAATTAAAGATGCAATGTGTAGGATTAAGTGGAATCTAGCGTTAGGTCTTCACTACTACTATCTACACATTCTAATTTGATAGTAGTAACATCAAATCCTGTTACTCTTCCCAAAAAGCAATAATTCTTACATGTAATATTTGTGTTTGCAACTTATTTTTAAGTAACTTATTCTTATTCAATGTGTCCAAAAGATATTTAAGCAGGTTTCCTTTGGAGAAAATATCATTCTTTAAAGTAAAGTAAATTACCTAATATTTTCTTATGTTTGAAATTATGATCAAGTATAAATCATATTTTGTTATTTTTCGAGTTTATAACATTTTTCATGAACTTTATTTACTCGTATAAGAGTAAGAAATGGTGTCTAGAAAGAGGACCACTTTAAGAACGTAGATCCATAAAAATGACCAACTAGTCCTAGTTCTGAGTCATTTACAGTGAAACCCTGAGATCGCACAGAGACCGACTTCCCTCTCCCACAGAGACACATAAGGGATTATGCCTCTCTCTCTCTGAAAAAATGTTGCATTAAGAAATGGTGCTCAGATCCATTTTCATTTTCACACCATTCTAAATAGGACACAATGTGAACATAAAGAGAAAGTGTGGCGCCCCCCAACCCCCCCCTCTCTCTCTCTCTCTCTCTCTCTCTCTCTCTCTCTCTCTCTCTCTCTCTCTCTCTCTCTCTCTCTTTCTAAGAGCATCCACTAGGAGAGCGACGGCGTCATATTTGCTTTGAATCATCAGAGGACATGATTTAAGGAAGTCTTTGATGCGGTGGGACACGTTGAGGGGGGGGGGGGGGGGGCACTCTCTTATGATGTGGTGCGTAAAGAGCGGTGGAATCCTGTGTGCACGTGTGTGTGGGTGAATGTATTTACTTGTGTGTGTATTTGTGGGTGAGTGTATTTACTTTTGTGTCTGTGTGTATGTGTGGGTGAGTGTATTTACTTATGAGTGTGCATCGCCTGTGTGTGTCACTCACTGCGTAGCTACAATGGTATCTGCTAGGTAGAAAAACCTCACTAAAAAAAAAGATTTTTGTCCGTGTGTGTGTGTGTGTGTGTGTGTGTGTGTGTGTGTGTGTGTGTGTGTGTGTGTGTGTGTGTGTGTGTGTGTGTGTGTGTGTGTGTGTGTGTGTGTGTGTGTGTGAGGTCTTGTTTGTCTGCCGGAGCCTTTCAGTGGCTCTGTTACATGGCAAGGCTGTTAGGAGGAGCCGACAGCTCGCTGATCTCCCATCAAAAGCCCCCTCGCCGCAGGTACGCAGGCGAGAAAAGCCCCTCCGCTTTGAGACTACCTGTCATCCAACATCACAGGATTACACTGCCTCATACTCTCTCTCGCCCTCCCTCTCTCCTTCCCTCCCTCCCTCCCTCCCCTCCCTCTCCTCTCTCGTTGCCTTACTCTTTCTCTCTCTCCCTCCCTCCCTCCCTCCCCTCTCTTGTTACCTTACTCTCTCTCTCTCTCTCGTCCTCCCTCGTTCTGTTTCGCTGACTTACTCTCTCTTCCTCCCTCCCTCCGTCCCACCCCTCTCTCGCTGACTAATTCAGTCTCCTCCCCTCTCTCCCCTCCCTCCCTCCCCTCTCTCGCTGACTTATTCACACTCTCTCCCTCCCTCCCCTCCTTCTCTGCCTTACTATTTCGCTCTCTCTCTCTCTCTCTCTCTCTCTCTCTCTCTCTCTCTATCACCTTCCCTCCCTATCTGCCATCCTCTCTTCGTCATTCTTCCTCTCTCGCTTCCCCATCACTCTCTATCTCTCTTTCTGTGTTTATAGATGTGTACGATTGTGTAGCTGTTTATTTGTGTGTCTAGATGTGTGCCTGCTTGTGTGTGTTTGTCTAGGCGTGCCTGTGTATGTGTATCTAGGTGTGTGTGTGCGTGTGCTTGTGTAAACTAATGCTTGGGCATCCAGCGCACCATCTGTAAAATCCAAAAAACTAAAAACTTCCTTTAGAGATGTACATGTTACCATGCTTCGCTAGACATTACTGGGGAAGGGCCCCCTTCCCCCCCCCCCCCCCCCTTCCAATTCTTCTCCTCCTCTGCGCTACACAGGCCTACACGCTCAAACGCACCTTACGGGAGGGAGGGGGGGGGGGGAACCAGATGCTCTTACCATATGGCGGGGCTAAATTTATCATCTGATTTCCTTACACGGTTTATTTTTTTCGTGTTAAGTAGTCATCTGTGTCTTTTCTATGTTTCAATTCTCAGATCCCATATCCTCTCGCCGGTCGAATGTGCGAAGATCTCCCCCCTATCCTTCCCTCCTCCCTCCTCTTCCTCGCACTCCCTCCTCCTCTTCCCTCCCTCCTCCTCTCCTCTCCCTCCCCCTCTCCCATCCCTCTCCTTTCCCTCCTCTCTCCCTCCTCTCCCTCCTCCTCTCCCTCCTTCTCTCCCCTCCCTCCCCCTCTCCTCTCCCTACTCCTCTCCTCTCCCTCCCCTCTCTCCCCTCTCCTCCCCCTCTGAAGCATCATAAGGATTAGCAGAGAGATGTTCTTCATTGTGTTGATGACTTTATTGCGTTTGAGGAGAAATTAAGTAGAGTGTGACTACTCTCCATTATGCTTTGTTGGTAACCCTTCCTTTTACAGACCCCTAATTACTTGGTATTTACCTGGTAAATATATGGTAAATCATAGAATAATATTGGGTAATTACAACTGGTAATAAGAAGGTTAATACGGAGGAACTACAGCTGAAGTACTAAGAAAAACCTCCACTATTACATATCAACTTACCTAAGTACCGTGCAGTTGTAACTGTTATAGGTTGATAATAAATCAGATATAATTGTGTACTCCAAGGTTTATGTTGGTAACAGCCAATGTTTAATTAAGTTACTATCTAGAAATTAACATAGTACTTTCCAATAAATTACTTTTTCTTACATTTTTATTTTCATAGCTACACCCATTTATAAAGGGTTTATTTGATTTACCTTAGAAACTATGGGATTGTTTTAATTGAATTGGGAAAATGACAGCAATACTTACCTGGTAACAACCTCTGCAGGGACAGTTTTCCTCTCGTGTCGTGGTACATCTTCTTAAATACTGGGTACAAAGCCTTGTTTGTTTCCATGGTATTACCATGTTCTTACCATATCCTTTTAATATATTATTCCATTGTCCATGCAGTTAACTGGAGCTTGTACCATATATGTTCTGCGACGTGACTGAGTAAAACATGACAATTTACCCAGTAAGTAAGCTGAAACTGCGCTATAAAATGAAGCCTTGTTTTATATTGTTTCCATGGTATTACCAGGCTCTTTCCACATAATTTGTAACTGGTTATTCCCTTTTCCATGCAATCAACACAAACTTGTACCGTATTTATTCTGCAACGTCGTTCACCAGTAGTTAAGTACTTTAATTTTTGTTATAAAACACCAAACCACGGTTGATGAAAGGCATATTAAAATGAAACAAAAACAAAGGCTTAACTTTCAAACAATGCATTTCTCACAAATAGGCACTGAATCCTGAAAAAAATCTGAAAAACAAAAGAGCTGTCCACATCAACTCAATTTACGTGTAGCTGATGGTGTTTCGATAAAACGCATGACAGTGTTATGGCAAGTGACCAAAATGCAGACTGCTTCAACCTCTAAAATTTTAGTGGTGAGTGTCAAGCAGCAATCTGCCTATAGGGAAGCATCTCAAAACTCAATGATTGAGAGATGGCTCTTTAGTATCTGCTCTGTGCAGTTTCCCCGCAGTCTCCACACCTTGTAGGCTGACCAAGCCCTGACCAGGTACCTCCAGTACCCTTCCATACTGTAATAAAGTAGTAGAAGACAA
>NC_079415.1:26214729-26224729 GCF_026213295.1 Gadus chalcogrammus | reverse complement strand
GCGCCCGTGTCTGTAGCATATGTCTGTGTTTATTCTTGGTCTGAATTGCAGGTTTTCTTTTTTCAACCACTTTCCGTTACAACTAACGCGCCTTCCGTTTTCGCTGAAATGTCTTACGTTTAAACTGAAATGCCTTCTGTTTTCACTGAAATGATCACACATATACGAGTGAAACACTATATACTATATACCACATGTCTGAGGTTTTTCAGTATAGTATGTGAGTAGTTTCATATGTGAGAGAGAATTTTTCAGCTGTGTATATGAGCACATTTTACTAGCACGTGTGAAAGCATTTCAGTAGTCTATGTAAAAGATTCCACTAGTTGTTACGAGAGCTTTTCAGTTGTGTATGTAAGCGTTTCATTTTTCAGTTGTTTGTGTGCGAGATTTTCAGTATAGTATGTGAATGAGTTTGGTTTCATATGTGTATGCACATGCTTATTGTGAATAATGTCCCCTACGGCCCCTTATCGTGCACGTTTTCTTATGACATGATGACATTCCTGAACTGTCTCACTTCTCGGGCAAGTGTGTAGGCTGCTCAGAGGAGACCACACAACAGATCCCAGCCCAGGTCCTATCTATCCTAACTATCATGGTTCACGGTTAAACAAGAATAAAATTAAGTTATTTCAGTACTGTTTGGGTTGTATGATGATGAGCGATGAGCAGCTGATGTATCATATAGCTAACTGATGTAGAAGTGGCTAACTGAAGTTATGCCTAACTAACTGGTGTAGCATAAAGAGAGAGAGAGAGAGAGAGAGAGAGAGAGAGAGAGAGAGAGAGAGAGAGAGAGAGAGAGAGAGAGAGTAAGAGAGAGAGAGAGAGCAAGCGATAGGTAAAGACAGACATTAGAGCAGCAGGAGTATAACAGGTGTCTCATTACTTGTGTTTTCTCGAGCCCACCAAGAGTGTGGCAGCAGTGTTTTCCTTTCGGACCGCCGGGCCCCCATGCAAGGCGTACCTATAAAGAGAGCCGTGCAGCTGTCTGGGCTGAGATGAACGCACCCTGTGCACTGCTATGCAGTCCCACACTCACTGTGAGATCAAGACGCAAGTCTCTATGTTCAGTGTGGAGAGAGGGAGAGAGAGAGAGAGAGAGAGAGAGAGAGAGAGAGAGAGAGAGAGAGAGAGAGAGAGAGAGAGAGGAAGAGAGAGAGGAAGAGTGAGAGAGAGAGAGAGAGGGAAATAGGGGGAGATAGATAAAGAGAGTGCAAGAGAGAGAGAACAAAAGATCGAGCATAAACCTGATTTATCGCTGGCTGTCACTCATAAAACATGAAGCCTTTTTTGTGTACATCTGCGAGAACCTCACAGTACAATAATATCATGATGTATATTACGCAATGTCTACAGCATAGACAGACAGTCTAGCAGACAGACATGGAGTTGGCTGGACATTGAGACTGGCAGAAAGATAGCTAGATATATGGACAGACAGAAAAACAGACAGATGGACGGACAGAAAGAAAGATATACAGATAGACAGACAGAGAGAGTCCAACAAATCTCTATCAGCAACATGAACAGGACAGATAGACAGACAATTCACAGCGGCAGGCAGAACAAACGACAGACTGATGAGAGACAGACAGGGAGCCGTGTAGACTGTGACCACAAAGCTCAATCAGGAACAATAGATAGGACAGATGGACAGACGTTCAGACAGACAGGTAGATGCTAACCACAGGACTCACTCAGGCACATAGACGGGACAGACATTCGGACAGAGAGGTATATGCAAACTGTAGGACCAACTCAGGAACACAGAAAGAACAGATGGACAGACATTCAGACAGACAGGTAGATGCGACTGTAGGACTCACTCAGGCACATAGACGGGACAGATAGACAGATATTCAGACATTCAGACAGGTAGACGCTAACCTTAGGACGGCTGCTATCTGCCGAGAGTGGCTACACCTCCTTCAACTCAACACTCATTGCCACGGCGACTACACCGAATTAACAATACATAGAGAGGGTTTATTTTTAGGCCTAACTGTTGCCATCTCGCTGTCTGCACCTCTGTCTCTTTCACTCTGCATGTTTGAGTCTTTTCCCTTAAAAAATACATGCTGGGAGTCAGGCCGCGCGGGTAAAAGGGGAACATTCTCATGAATTATTTAGCAGGCTCCATGGCCCCGTTCCTCTTGAGCGGGGGGGTCAGCGTCACGGCAAGGTACGCTTGTTTTCAGAAGCTGCGGTGAAGGATTGTGTTGTGGCCGTGAATTATGCACGGGCAGACAGATGTTTGCCGCTGTTGGTTACCTACCCTGTGTATCTGTGTACATAACGTACACCCTGACTAAGGGCTTTAAGGACATGCACCTGCTCTTATGCATGGGTGGGTTATGTCTCTTGCTGTCTCTCGCTTTCTCTCTCCTTCTCCTTCGCTCTCTCTTTCGCACGTTTTTTCTCTCTCCCTTTCTGTCCTCCCTCCCTCTTGCTCTCTCCCTTGCACTCTCTTTTTCTCTTTCTCTCTCTGACTTTCTCTTTCCACCTCTCTCTTTTTGCTCTCCCTCTCTCTCTTCCTCTCTCTCTAACTCTCTCTCTCCCTCTCTCTCTCTCTGTCTCCTGGGACTCAACATAGGTCCTAAATTAAATCCTCTTTTACTTTATAAGCAGAAGGACAACTAGAAAACATATGAACAAAATATCAGTGGGGGAAAACAGGTCAAAAGGTAATGTAACCAGTGTCTCCACACAATGACAACTGGAGATATTTGATGACACAACACAGTTGAAACAAGAGCAGATAAATAATAGCATCAGCTAAGAGGTGTATTGTTCATCTACATTTACTTTCAGGGCATTTAGCAGACACTTTCATCCAACGCAACTTACAATAAGTCCATTTCTCAGAAGAAGGTTTAACAATACATCGCTGTAGGTACAGTAGGGATCTTTATAGAACCGAGTGCAAAGCACTAACAGTCGCTAGGTTAACCCATTCCCCGTTTATAACAATGACAGCTAGGATAAGATGCTACACAACTAAATACTCAAACTAAGTACGACATACAATAAGTGTGTACACTCATCTCTCCTGATTCATAGGTGTCTCTTCCCTCCCTTCCTTCACCATGCCGCTCACCAAGGTGGAGAGGGGGGATAAGTGGTATTGGTGGGGGGGGTCTGGGGCTGAGCGATTCACTGGATCGGCCATGATGAACTGTCCATCACCGGAGTGACAGTCGCGTTCAACGTGTGGGGTTCCAGCGATTCCAGGTTGATTAACGCGAGTCACTCAAACGTCACATGGTGTGGGTTTTTACAGGGGGGAGGGGGGGATGTGTGTTAGGAAACAGGTTGTGTGTGTGTGCATGTGTATGCCGGGCGGGGTGGGGGGGGGGGCACAACCTCTCTGCACGCACACTAGTACGAATCCCCATGAAGGCAACACTAACAAGGCACCTTTACCTTGCACCCCCAACCTCACCCCAGACTACCCCCATTTTCCTAATGATACTGATGGCAGTTCTCCTGTCCAGCTTACCTCCCCCCCCCCCTCCCCCTCCCCTACACCCCGTCTCTCAAGCGCTCGGGTCTGACAAGACGGGGGACACGGGGGGGCGGCCTGTCAGATCTATTAAGGGCCATGTTGGAGGGTCTTGAAGGGCCGCACGGGCTAAGAGCCATCCGTCATCCCTGGGAAAACACGTCGTCGTCGTCGTCACGGCGATAGCCCTCGCCGTGTGAATGGATGGAAGGTATTAGCGTTTGGGGAGGGGGGAAGGGGAGAGGGGAGAAAGGAGAGAAAGGGTTTTGACAGGTAAAGAGGTACGTAGGAAGATACACTCAGGGAAGACGTCAAATATTCATCCCCCCCACTAGTATCTCTCTCTGTCAGATCATATCTTTAGCGTTTGTTTCTCAGAGAAAGAGAGAGAGAGCCAGGGCGAGATGGGGAGAGAGAGAGAAAGAGAGAGAGCCAGGGCAAGATGGAGAGAGAGAGAGAGAGAGAGAGAGAGAGAGAGAGAGAGAGAGAGAGAGAGAGAGAGAGAGAGAGACATGGAGATGGGGAGAGAGACAGTAGTCACGTTTCCATCTAAAAGGTGGAGCGAATCTATAGAAAGTTCGGAAAAAAATAAATCGAATTAGGAGTGTTTCCATCAAGTGGTTGGAGCGCAAAACTGTGCACATTCCAGGGCTTGTCGTGACCTTTTGATAACATCCTCTCGTAGGTACTGATATATAGTGGAATCGCGTTGTTTTCCATCTAAAATAGCTGTAATGTTTTTTCTTTGATGAGAGCAAGGAAGAGTTTTACCTCTGCACCGGTCCACACATATCTATTATTCACATTGGCCATCCGTTCCATGGACGTATTTAAAGGATACATTGTACATATTTATAATTCGAAATTCGTCGCAGCCTTTATACCACAGACACTCCAGGGTCTATAGCATCTAACCGCGTTGTCTGATTACAGTTGAATACATTTTTAACAATTTACCAGCGCTCGTTTTGAAGACTATTCACCGCGCCATTCATTTCAATGGGAATCGCGACGGTCTATATTTTCAACATAAAGCGTACATATTTATAATTTGAAATTCGGCTAAGCCTTTATACCACAGATACTATAGGATCTATAGCATATAACAGCGTTTTCTGATTACAGTTTAATGCATTTTTCGACAATGTACCAGCTCTCGTTTTGAAGGCTGAACATTCAATTTGACTGGAATTACTTAGTAGGTGTCCATATATCAGGGATTAATGGACACGGTATAATTAAAGGATATTCAAACATAGACATCCTATATCATCTATATATATATATATATATATATATATATATATATATATATATATACAGATGATATAGGATATCTATGTATACAAATGCTTAAAAAAATATATATATATTGACGCTACAAGTTGATGTCGGCAGGGTTGCTATGGCCGGTCGTTATGCGAAAATCGGAAGGACGTTGTCAGTCCTGTGTGTTCGCTATGTCACAGCTGTTTCGAAAAGTGTGTTTCCATCTCCCATTTTGCACATTTACTCTCTTTCGCATTTCTCAAAAACAATAAACTTTTCTGCGAATTAAAGGATTTTTATGCAAATTTTGGTGTTCCATCACCGTTTACTGATTCGGTACTTCAAAATTCGCAGAAAATCGGTGGGATAGAAAAGCAGCTAGTGTCATGGAGAGGGAGAGAGAGAGAGAGAGAGAGAGCGAGAGAGAGACCGAGAGAGCCAGAGCGAGATGGGGAGAGATGTAGAGAGAGACAGAGTGAGAGGTGCCTCAAAGGATGGCTCTGTAATCCCGCCGTTGCAGATGACAGCACTGTGCTACAATCAATACGTAACAGTCAAGTGCTCACAGCTCAACGTTTTTTCGCAAACTTTCGCATTTCACTAGACGGGCCAGGGGCACGGGGACAAAAAGTGACTCCCCCTCCCCCCTGTGTGGATGTCAAAACTCTTGACATCCACACATAGTGAGAAGGTGGTAGAGAAAAACAGAGACGGGAGAGAAATAGAGAGAGTGAGAGAGAGAGAGAGAGAGAGAGAGAGAGAGAGAGAGAGAGAGAGAGAGAGAGAGAGAGAGAGAGAGAGAGAGAGAGAGAGACTTTGACTTTTAAAATACTTTTATTTCATCACTCAGACATGTGATACATCATAAAAGAAATACCTCATCTTTCCTTTCTGTTAAATCAAAACAAAAAAAATAAAAAATAAAAAATATTTGTATATCTAAAACCGGAAAGAGATTCCATCAGTGGAGTCCACTGAACATATAGCTCCACCAATGCACCAACGCTGATTGAAAAACAAAAGCTCATCAGTCATTTTAAGGTATTCAAAATCAGCTGCCACCCTGGTCCTGACCATCGTTTTAAACACCCCCACCAAGTCCTTCCCATTGCCCTCCTCCATCTCAGTCTTGTGGGTTTTATAGATGGCCAGCTTTGCCTGTCCAAATAGGAAATTTGCCAATGTGCATTCCCCTTTTCTCCCTTTAGTGTACCTCACCGAGGAAACAAACAGATTGTGGTTAAAAACCAAGTTTCCCCAACAATGTCTGTAGAAGAGAAAACAAAGGTAACAGTCTGGAGCATTCAGTGAAAAAATGAAAAACCGTGTCCGGGGCCGGGCAGAAAGGGCAGGTTGGCATGACGTCATGGTTGAACCTAGAAACAAAGCGATTAGTAGGGATGGCCAAGTGAAGGACGCGCCACTGCAATTCCCCCACTCTTTTGGAGATGGGAGGCTTGTACAGCAACCTCCATGTGGGAGAAAAGTCTGGTGGAAACTGTCCATGTTCCCGCCACTTGGTGTCTGGACGACTGACCAGCTGATTGAAAAACAAGGATTTGCTGCATATGTTATAAAGTGACTTTCGGTCAACTGAGGCTAGACTTAAATCAGTAAGAGCATTAAAAGTCAACAGGTGTCCCCCTCCTCTCGATGCACACCTGGGAGATATCCGAAGATCAGGGAAAGCCACCTGTTCTGGTTTTCCAGCTACAACGCTGTTTGCTGCAGCACTGAGACTGTTCGGGAGGGAGACTCTGAGCCTACCCAACAGGTCAGCCACCAGGCGCAGAGACCTCAGTCCAGTCTGGGCACTAACCTCCAGTGCCAACTTCCACCTCCCGTTCTCATGGTCCAACAGGTCTCCTAGCTTGGTTATACCTGCTCCCATAAATGCCGAGATCAGGCTATCCCCGTCTCTCTCCTGAGTGGGCATGAGAGGATTAAAGAAAAGGGGCTCCTCTGTACCATAGTTTTGATCCGGGGTTCTAGACACAGTTAATATATTCCATGCTTCCAAAACAGATTTAAAGAAAAAAGGTAGATGAAACCCTTGTATCCATTGAATATTTGCCATCAGAAAGAAATGTCTGTCCAGTGAAAAAGCCCCGATACCATGCATCACTGACCTCGCAAAGGAAACCCAAAGCACACTGTCCGGCGCATAGTGGAGACATTGAGCTGTTGCAGTCTCATGGAGGCAACCTTACTTGCCAGGTGAATCAGTCCCTGCCCTCCTTCAGCCACTGGCAGACACAAAACCCCCGGGGCCAGCCAATGATAGCCATCCCAAAATAAATTTACAAAAGCCTTTTGGAGACTACAGAGGAGTGAGACAGGGGGGTCAAGTACAAACGCTTTGTGCCACAACATTGATGCCGCCAGGTTATTGACCACCAGCACCCGTCCTCTATATGAGAGCTGCGGTAAAATCCACCTCCAGCGTTGCAACCGACCTGTTATCTTCTCCTCCATCCCCTCCCAGTTCTTACTCATATATCCAACCGTTCCCAGATATACCCCCAAAAATGTAAACCCCTCCAAATTCCAGGCACAACGTTGTGGCAGAACCGGTGGTGTTGAGTCCTGCCAATCTCCGATTAATAGGGAAGAACATTTCTCCCAGTTAACCTTAGCGGACGCGGCTCTTTGGTAGGTTTGTAAAACCTGGGAAAGCACCTGCACATCCTCCTGCGACTGCAAAATCACTGTTACGTCATCCGCATAGGCTGTAAGTGACATGGTAGGGGCCTGTGGAATCCCTGGTGCAGCGATGGTGCCCAGGTGTGCCCTCAGCATCACAAGGAGAGGTTCAATAGAAATTGCATAAAGAAGCCCAGAGAGGCCACACCCCTGCCGTATTCCTCTAGACACAGAGAAAGGTCTGGTGAGTGAGCCGTTTATCTTAAGGATGCTATAAATGTCTTTGTATAACAACTTGATGAGGCCTATGAAAACTGGACCAAACCCAAAAGCCTCCAAAGTTCTAAACAGAAAACCATGATCGACCTGATCAAAAGCCTTCTCCTGGTCTAAGGAGAGAAGGCCCAGGTTCAGTTTATGATAAGCTGCTGTGGTTATGATGTCACAAACCAGAAACAGGTTATCAAAAAACGATCGATTTGGGATACAGTATGTTTGATCTCTATGGACCACTGAGCCTACTACAGCCTTTAACCTGTTCGTGAGTGCTCTTGAGGAGATCTTTACGTCCACACATAGGAGGGAGACAGGGCACCAATTTTTTAAGTATCCCAAATCCCCTTTTTTGGGGAGCAAAGACAGGACTGCCCTGCGACAACTCAAAGGGAGATTTCCCTGTTCAACAGACTCCTGGAGGACGGTATGCAGGTCAGGCCCTAAAAGAGACCAGAAAGCCTTATAGAATTCACCCGACAGACCATCTAAACCAGGCGACCGGCCAGAGTTCTGCTGTTGCACCGCCTGAGTGAGCTCACTGTAGGAGAGGGGGTGTTCTAGACTCAGGGCCTCCTCATCTCCTAATCGTGGTAGACCTTGCAGGAGCTCATCCACCGCAGATACATCACAATCTTCAGCTCTAAACAGATCTTCGTAAAAAACCAATGAAAGTAAATGAGGTCTAGCCTTGCCCCTGATAGCATGTTTCGATTAGTTTTCAACCAGGTGTACTGTCTAGACCCTGGAAATTCCTCTCTCCACACGTCCACAAGGCCATGGTAAGCTATCAACGCTCTCAGCTCATTGGCTGATTGGGGATGAGGCTCATCATGGTTCCTATCCAAAGTGTGGTCCAGTGTGGAGTTAAAATCCCCACTTAGAATAAGAACATTATCTGGGGGGCAGCTTTTTAGTGCGTCAGACAGTGCTTTAAAAAAACCACATCTCTCCTGGCCTAGGCAAGGAGCATAGATATTGAAGAAAGAAAAAAACATTCCATCTAAGGAGGCATCAACCCTATGTAGGCGTCCTGCTATTATGCTCACATCAGACAAACCTTGCCAAGGTAGACCAGGAGAGAGAAGAGTAGCTACTCCAGCACTAACACTAGAACAATGACTGAAAAACACTGGTCCCTTCCATTCCATTTCCCACTGAGGCTGGTTATCTTGGTCGGAGTGACACTCTTGTAAAAAGACAACAGAGGACTGTTTAAGGCGAACATATTCCAGTAGTGCCGCTCTTTTCTTAGCATTTCTACAGCCATTGATGTTTAGGGTCCCAAGAATAATAGTGGCCATGAAGATGGTAAGAAAACCCAATCGTAAAAACAAGTTATGAACACTCATTGGGAGGTACTGTGGATTTGGCCCGACTACTTAATTCAGCCCTTACTGTACTCTGCAGTTTCTTGATTCGGAAATGCTTCTGTATGGTAAGCTCTGTCATGGTGGCATTCCTTAAGGCCGCAGTAGAGGAGAGGAGAAACAAATTATAGTCAGGAAAGAAAGATGTAAGGCTTATCTTACGCTGACCCTTTGTGTCATCCAGAAATTTGTTTAGTCTGGTAATAGAGTACAAATTCTGCTTACCCTTCCGAACAAACTTCCCTGGAAACTCCACACTCTCCCCTACAGGCTGCTGCACATTCTCCATGGTCACTTACTGGTACTCGTTAAAATCAATTTCTGATTCATTCTCAGAAAGCGCCCCACTCCTCTCCTAAGAGCGCGTTCTGCGCCCAGTTTTCGCCCCCGCCTGGCTCCCACGGCTCTTCGCTTTACGCTTGCCGCTGCTCTGTTCTGGTTGACTGGCCGGTTTCAGATGCTGCAAACCCGCCGTTTGGTGCGCGTCCTCCTCAGCGGCGTCCTCCAGCGACGCGGCGATCTCTGCGACGCGGCGATCTCTGCGTCCTCCAGCGAAGCGGGGATCTCTGCGCCCTCCTCCGCGGCGTCCTCCTCCGTGGCGTCCTCCAGCGATGCGGCGATCCCTCGGTCCTCATCAGCTTTGCTGGTCGGTTGGCGCTGAGATGTCAGAAAAAAACGTTTCTCCCGGCAGTTGAACGCCCCCTGTGCTCCAGCACCAGAAGGACCAGGGATCTGGGAGTCCACCACCGGTCCCGGTGCCAAAGGTGCGGGATCGGGGGACGGTAAATCCGCAATAGGTCCCGTTGGTAATGGTGCGGGACCGGGTGTCTCCGCAACAGGTACCGTTGGTGTTGGTGCGGAACCGGGCATGCGTTCACCCTGCGCCGGCTCCCCAGAAGCCCGACTCGCCGTCACTGCACCTGCACCTGCAGTGTTC
>NC_079415.1:26199729-26209729 GCF_026213295.1 Gadus chalcogrammus | reverse complement strand
ACCCCTTGACCTCGACGCTTTCGATTTTGTGTCGTCATTGTCAATCACGTCTGAAAATGAATAAAGAAAAGAGCGCAGCACTCGCGGGCACTTTGCTGAAAATGTCCATAACTCAATAGGAACTTGGCAGGGCCTCCGACTGTTCTTCCCCTCTCTCCCTCGGCCGCTCGCACAGCCGTCTGTCCTTTGTGGCCGTGCATTACCGACCTCCCAGGGGCCCGACACAGAGGAACTCAGGGACCACAGCCACACGGGCTCCTTGTCTTCTCGGCCCTTACCATCTACAGCCCCTTTCCCCCCCTGACGACGCACACAAATACAGAAAGTCGGAACCGAAATAAAGAATAAAAGTTATTAGGGTTAAAACGCTCTCTGCCCGCTTCCGAAGAGCTTCCTGTGGCCCCCACTCGACGGACTTGTGTTTCCTTGTACGGTTGCCAGGCAACATTATTGGCAGAGGATTGAGGGTTCGATTTAGAAGCGCTTGAGCCTGTGGTGATTTTAATGACTAAATATTCCGAGGGCTCTTTTCTTCGGCTGGATAGATGGCTTCACTTCAATAACAGTTTATTACTTAAGCCTGTCAGCGCCTGCCAAGGGCCATTGCGGCTCCAGTCCCCCCCCCCCTACACCCCCCACCCCCCCCCACATCGCTCAGTGTCCTTTCTACAGGTTTCCCAAGAGGAAATGTCTATTTACGTTCTGTGTGGTTTTTCTCCACCGACGCCACGGTTCAAACACAAAACACTCTTGCACTTCACGCGCCCGTGCTTTGCAGTGCTTATGGGATGTTTGGATCCCCGCAGGTGAGCTCTGCCTCTCTCTCTCTCTCTCTCGCCCTCTCCCTCTCCCTCTCTCTCTCTCTCTCTCTCTCTCTCTCTCTCTCTTCTCTCTCTCTCTCTCTCTCTCTCTCTCTCTCTCTCTCTCTCTCTCTCTCTCTCTCTCTCTCTCTCTCTCTCTCTCTCTCTCTCTCCCTCCAGATCTGCTCCTGTGTTCAAGGGTCTCCTTACACAGTGGCGTTCAAACCTATCCACCTATGAACAGAAAACCCAGCGGGGGAAAGCGAACCACGACGAGAGAAAATGATCCTAAAAAGGAGATGGGAAGGCCGATTTCATCCGTCTTGCGGCACCGAGTAAAACCCTTCAGAGCTGGGGAGGAACGCACGGCCTTCTGCCTGCACTGTCTCTCTCCCTCCCTCTCTCACACTCTCTCTCTCTCTATTTCACTCTATTACCTCTGTTCATCCAGAACAGCCTTCTCCAGGGGAGGGGGGGGGGGAGGAGGGAGGGAGAGGTGCGAAGAGAGATGTCTCCTTGGAGGTCACTCGGGCAAAATTGAAAGTCTCAGGTACGATGGGGAGGTGTTAGGGGATGGGAGGCGGGGGGTGTCGCTTTAATAAAACAGACAGGATTTCCATTTACCTCGGACCACCTCCTCCTGTCTCCCCACCCTCCCCCTCACCCTCCACCACCACTCCCCCAGCACCCCCTCCTCACCGGTGTCTTAATGTATTGTACTGGCGGCGGACAGCGAGTGAGTCAGGAGCAGCGGAATGCACTTTATAGACACAAATAATCGTAAATTGGGAATGTCACCTTTAAGCCTGGAGAGTTTTTCTCTTTTTTTTATTATTGTTAGTGAGTCTGATGTTTCTTTCTCCCTCGGGGGAGAGGGGGGAGAGAAAGGGGTGGTGGGTGGTGGGGTGGAGACATTGCCTGCCTTCCTGTTTGGCCCCCCATTGCCGCAGTGGCATCTTCATCACTCCCCCCCCCCCCCCCCCCTGACACCGAGGAGTACGACGGAAGCGGGGTACGAAGGTAAGAAGAGGAAGAGAGGCAGATGGGATTTTAAGCCGAACTTCCGCGTGATGGATAGCAGGCGGTATTTAAAAAATATGTACTATCTATTAACACCAATCAATTGCTGCCGCTGTGTCCACGGTACTGGAGAGAGGGGGGGTTTGTTTCCCAGTACAGGTATAAGCCCCTTTATTTACTGCTCTTATTCGGGATGTTACCACGAAGCCCCCAGCACTGGTTTATTGCAACGGCCACTTTATAGATCCTCACTTCCGACCCCAGGAATATTAACTGCTGCAGCTATAATTCAAGAGGGGGTGGGGGGCTGGGGGGAGTGGGGGCTAGGGGGAGATAGAGAGAGAAGAGGCGGGGGACGGATGGCCCCCGGGACCCGTGGAGACGGCCACACAAACACACAGGTGCTTGTCTAATTGACGACCCCAGCGGACCCCCCGTGGTCGGGGCCACATAAATTGGATGGATAGCAAATGCACCGAGTATTGACAAACGTCTTACTGCTTTCCCGGCTGCCTCTCTCTTTCTGGCTCTGATGCGCTCTCTCTCTTCTCTCCCTCTTTCTCTCACTCACTCTCGCTCTCTCTCTCTCCCTCGCTCTCTCTTCTCTCCCTCTCGCTCTATTTCTCGCTCTCTCATTCTCTCTCTCTCTCTCTCTCTCTTTCTCTCTCTCTCGCTCTCTTCTCTCGCTCTCTCTCTCGCTCTCTCTCTCGCTCTCTCTTCTCTCCCTCTCGCTCTATTTCTCCCTCTCTCTTTCTCTTTCTCCCCCCCTCCCTCTCTCTCTCTCTCTCTCTCTCTCTCTCGCACTCTCGTTCTCTTCTCTCTCTCTCTCGCTCTCTTCTCTCTCTCTCTCTCACTCTCTCTCTCTCTCTCTCTCTCTCTCTCTCTCTCTCTCTCTCTCTCTCTCTCCCTCTCTCTTGTCCCTGGTTAGACCACTGAGCGACATCAGTTAAAGCCAGTTTTTTTTTCTTTCTTATAGCCGCCAGACATTCAGAACCCAGTCAGGTTTAAAGGAGGGCGAAAGAAAATAATGAAATAAAACCGGACAAAAAATTCATGTATTTAAATTAGATTTGAGACACTTGAGCAGAGGCTGTGCGTGTGTGGAAGTCAGACGGACCTGTTTACTGCTGCTCCTGTTTCACATTACGAGCAAGCGTCCGCGAAAATTAAACAAGGGGATGCTTCTGTTTCCATTTTTCTATCCTGACTCTATGTTAATGGGGAGAAATATTATTAAGGAAGTGAAATTCTTGTGACTGAGCGCATGGCATTATAATAAGTTAAAGAACATTACCGGGGACACACTGCTTATTAAGGTAGCGGCCTGGATAGAAATAGATTTAACTGTAATATACCTAATCCTGAATACATTATACATTTGCATGCAAAACCAAATAAACAATTTGAATATTAATTGAAATATGCGGAGGATGTATATGGTTGTAATTATTGCTGATTTAGAAGTATAATTGGATGAAAACTTTCCAGCTCGATGTGACAGGGGGGATGGGGGGCGGATGGGGGGGGGGGGTTGGGAATGAGCATGCATATTCATGCTGGATTCTTTCATCGTCCTGGCAATTAGTTTAGGGAGAATACCGTTGTAACCCCGGTATGGAGGAATGCTACCAGCGCTCAGGAAGATGGCAGTTAGAAATATACGATTAACTAAACGAAACGTACCGTCCCACTAAACCAGCAAATTAGGATTGTTGAGACAAGCCTTAGCTTGACAATGGACTGGAGCCCGTTGTGTGAGATGTCTTAGTTTGAGGTCATTGACGAAAAAAATACACATCAAAACCATATAAAATAAATATATGTAAGGGATAATGTATAGAACGCCGGTCATTATCGGGAAAATAAGCCCTGCATTCGTAGTGTTGATCAGCAGAGAAATAGTCCGCCAAAGACGTTGACGGCACTTGCTGCTCCTCGGAAGACTCAGAAGACTCAGGGGTTGACAAGTTACCGGACTACTTGCAGAGAGATACCAAAGACGTTATTAGAGGCAAAAAGTCCTTTGTTTTCCTTCAAAGCGGTCAATTAAACTTAGCAACAGTGAATTATCAAATATAATTCACAGCCGGAAGTTGTGAACAGCCCATGCAAGTGAATGGAGCGTTCCACAGCATTGAGAAGACCCGTGTGATTTCTTTTTTTTTATCCATGGCTCCAAATTACTACCTAATCCTTGAGACTTTTTTCATAACTGCATGCGCGCATCATTTTGCATAGCTGTTTGGACACCTATTTCTTTATTTAAGAAAATTATAATTCTTGGGTAATAATAATATCTGAATGAATTCAGATACTTTAAAGATAGGTAGGAGGGGATGCATCTCACTCAAGGTAGGCTGATAGATTACATACACCGGGGATTGAACCAAGTACCCTTCGTCAATCATCCTTTATTGGCGCCACCGGATGGTGCGGTTCAGTTCGGTTCGCCTCAGTCCGGTAGTGAGGGGGCGGTATAGCCCAGCTCAGTTCCGAAATCGCATTTCCACCGCAGACAGTACCCTTATGGTAGGCCGGTTGTCGATCGTCGCCGCAGCTACCTAAACATTGTGACATCATAGCAGCGCGACACAGTGTAGCCTGCTCAATAAAAAATAAAAACAAGCTCCCTCTGCATGTTTTCCTGCCCAAGAATGCAGAGGAATGTCTCTACCTCCTTGTTTGCCCAAGTTAAAGTTTTGCGCTACATGTCCATTGTCCAGAATAATACCTTGCGGGTACTGTTTGTTTGTTTTTAATCCCCATGTCGCCCGGAAATGAAAATTCTGTCGACCAATCAACGGAGGGCGTGTGTAGCTTGAACTTGCCGGCACCCTTTCAGGCGTCTCAGTACCCCAACCGAGGAGTACTGCGAGACGAGTGCGAGACGAGTGCGAAACTAGTACGGCTCAGTACGGCTCAGTTCGGGTCACGCCCACCTTTTTTCACCAGACGCGATCCGTGCCGCGCCTTAGCGACCCGAACCGAACCGCACCCTCCGGTGGAAACACGCCATAGGACATTACCTAGGCGCTTATTATTTTGTGGTCTCAATGAAACGTGGTCTAGAAAAAATGCAACACACAATAAAACCACTCTCATTAACCCAGATGAAAGGTCCTAATGTACACTGAAGGGGAATGGAATAGATTAGCATACCTTTAGCGTAGCGCTGCCACCGTGCCGTAATGAAACATGATATCTTTGTTGGCCGAGAACCAAATCAGACTCAGCCCGCCTGGCCACCTCTGTTCAGCCTAGCATGAATAAAACCCGCGCCAAACCTCGCGTGCGCCGCCAAGCTAACAAACGGTACACCGCTGCGCGAGTGGCAGGGACATGTAAGGTTAAACACTGAGGTACTTTACTTCCTCTCACCGGCCGTCTCCCACGCCAGACAAAGAGCCCGGGAACGACTTTTGTTAAGCTTTCTATCATCCGCTACACCGCTAAGCTAACAGCTCGCGCCTGGCGCAGGGAAACAAAAACTTCAGGAGCATTGACAGGAGCATTGACAGGCGCTTCTCCGGCGGTTACCGTGACCTCCCCCCCCGTCCACCCCCCCAGTCCCTCTCCCCCGGCTGTCGTAGCAACGTCGCCGCCGCTGCCGCCGCCGCCAGCGCCGCCTGTCAGGCGCGTCGGGGAGAAGAAGCGCTTCAGGACCTCCGCTAACTGTTGTCAAAAACTGTCACGCCGGAAAAACAAACCCTCGACAGCCGACCTGCTCCTGACAGGCGTGGCTCCCGGCGAGACTGAGCTCTCTCAGACCAGCACCCCCCTCTCCAACCTCCCCCCTGTGCAAACACACACACACACACACATACACACATGCTCCTTCCACTCATTATTACCTTTGCGTTTTGGATCGTCTCGAGCGACACAACTCCTCCAGCCCCATCGACCCTGTGGAACACAAAAATTCTCTCGCTCAGTGTCAATATGCCGATGTACGACCAAAACTTACGACACAGTTTGGCGACTGTATCAAAAATCGTCCTTCCTCCTTTAATTTCGTGTCTTTACTGTCCTGAATTGAGACTGCCTAACTTTGATAAAAGGCATCCTCTAATAAAATATTGGAAAATATTTCACATTCAGAATGTGAAATTCACCTAGAATTTCTGCAGAATACTTCCCTACCTGCTGCTTTATCACCTACCACTGTATCTACTGTATACCTGCTCCTTAAAGAAATGTATCAGTGTATCTCTCTCTCTCTCTCTCTCTCTCTCTCTCTCTCTCTCTCTCTCTCTCTCTCTCTCTCTCTCTCTCTCTCTCTCTCTCTCTCTCTCATGGTGCCACTTTGACTTACTGTGTTATAATTTGTTGTGTTTTAGTTAGTGTAGGCCTTAATAAAATAATACATATATTTTGTATTCTTCCTGTTGTTCTGTGTTCTTGCATTTTTTGCTGATTGTGAGACGGTTCAAACTGTACTATAAGCATTAGTAATTTCAGAGGGGATTTGACCTAGCTGCAAAAGTCTCTGCAAGTATAGTGAAAGAGCGTATCAATTTTTTAACATGGTTACTCTCTTCCATGTAGGCTACTGTGCATTATTTTAATTGTTGAAACAGCACAATATGCGGATATATCCTCTGGTATGTTGTGTGCCTCCGCGTGTCGTATAAATAATCATAGTGGGCTGCCATGGCTAAAAATGCCAGGGCCATTTTTGGGTCCCAGTCCAGCCCTGCCCTACCTTCTCGTTAATGAACTGTCTCTGAAACAGTCTAACCCCTACCTGATCCTTAACTGAACTGTCTTTGTGTTCAAGTCAATTCGATTTAACTATCTCCCACATTCTCTGAAAGGGATCTGTGTTTCCATATTTAATGAAGCTATGTTTGGTTACACAGGCATCTCTCCATGTTGTGTTTACCTTTCGTTTTTCCATGTATGTTTCCATATCCAACGCGTGAGCTCAATATTTGTTTTGACGGTCTGTGAGCCACAGCGATTTCATCATAAATATTAGCCCTCAAATATGTGGGTAGGAACTTTATTGAAAGTAAATGAAACCTTGTCTGTCTGCCAGTGATTTTTTGTTCCAGCCTAAAAAGTTGGAATTCAGCTAGAAAAACAGACGTAATCAGCGTAATCAAAGGTTTGTCTCGTTCTGCTTGCGTGTGCATCTGTGTGAGTGTGTGTGTGTTTGTGTGTGTGTGTGTGTGTGTGTGTGTTTGTGTGTGTGTGTGTGTGTGTGTGTGTGTGTGTGTGTGTGTGTGTGTGTGTGTGTGTGTGTGTGTGTGTGTGTGTGTGTGTGTGTGTGTTTGTGTGTGTGTGTGTGTGTGCGTGTTGTGTGTGCGTATGTGTTCGTATGTGTTATTAATTAACGCACCTTGGATTTGCCAAAACACAATCAATAAAAAGACAAATGTTCACAACCATTAATCGCTCCGAAATTTAAACACCACAGATGTTGGGCTGTTTATTTTATTTTATTATATCCACAGCCAGATGCAGAGATGTACCGGATGTGATGGATGCCTCTAACGGAGAGAGAGAGAGAGAGAGACAGAGAGAGAGAGAGGGGGAGAGTGAGAGAGAGAGCGGGAGAGCACTATGGAGAGGGAGAGAGAGAGCAAGCGAAGGAGAGTGAGAGAGAGAGGGAGGGAGGGAGGTAGGGAAGAAGAGAGAGAGAGATAGAGAGTGAGTGAGGGAGAGAGAGAGATATTGAGGGAGGGAAGAAGAGAGAGAGAGAGAGGGAGTCAGTAAGAGAGATAGAGAGAGGGAGAGAGAGAGGGAATGAGTGAGTGAGCAAGGGAGGGAGGGGGAAAGAAGCTCAAAGAGCGCATCCGGGGAGTCAGATGGGGACCGCCTCAGAAACAGAGGAAAAAGCCATTCAGTGATGAGACGTACCTTATCAACCCGGTGCTCCTGGTTACGGAGCGCATGGGGACAAAGAGGAGGAGGAGGAACGAGAGCTGTTTCCTCCTGTACAGAAGGAGAGGCAGTCCATCTTCCCCGAGCCGAGGAGCAGAGCAGGTGTTTAATTATTAAAGGTGTTTGAACAGAGGAAAGGCTATTCTACAGGGGGGCTGCGAGCCAGCGACCGGTCATTCTCCTCTGCCGGTTTGACTGATGACGGCCCTCGTTTTGGTCTCTGTCGCTTTCCGTATTTGTGCCAAATGAACTGTAAGGACTCCCTGGGACCCGGTGCCTTGTCTGTTTCCTCGTTAAAGGGAAACGATTGGGGGAAATATCACAGAGGGTGAAATATAGAGCGCTGGTTTCTTTCCGGCGGCTTCCAATAGAGGCCATTGGATTATAATGGCGACCGTAAAAGCAACAGCCTTCTGCAGAGTTCTATGGTGCCTTTCCTGGAAGCGTGTTGAACATGGCTCTTTTGTTTTGGTTTGGGGTTTTATAGTGGCAAGGAAGGCTAGAGAACGAGATTGTAATATTGAGCATGTAATATCTCCACTGTACTTTTTTTTTATAGACTTATTGAAAGTGTTTAACTTGAGGCGTAACAGCGATAGGTCGATTTGGAATTGTGAACTTTACCTCGGGACGTCGTCGATTTGGGTGGGTTGTAAAGGTTTAAACACTGGGAGGAATCCAGGATTCCTCCCAGGATCCCTGAATCCCTCAGAATTTCTGTCAGTTTTTTTAAAGCATTCCCAATTCAAATTAAGTGTTTGAATTACCTTTTAATAATGGGGTTTGGAGGAACGCTGGGAACGTTATTCCGCTGTGGTATGCAGGAGTACACGATCGACCACGTTTCCACACATTAGCAGAAAAAGAAAGAAAGAAAATTAAAATCCGCTATCATAAAGGGCAGTTGAATTTCCTGGATCGGAAAAATACCTCCCCAAATGGAATATATATTCAGCAGCCAGACTTTGTTGGCAGGTATTCTCCACAATGGTCACAGTCAACCCATGCCCGTGAAGTACAGATATGCATCTGCGAACTGCCCTAGCATGCTGCGGTTAAGATTATTGTGTCGTAGCCCAATAGCTCATTTAAAGTGTTTCTCGAGGCACAACAAGATAAGCCTTCTTAGGACTCTTGTTTGAAACACACTGCCTTTATTTTCATAGAATATTATGATTTCCATCGACAGCTTAAATAGTCCAGGACTGTGTTTTGATGGCTCGTATGGTAAAATAAAGTAAACTGTAGCATACTTTTCCGACTGCTCCTTTAAACTGCTTTTATCACGTGGTTTTACTACTTGATGTGTTTTGTTATGTGTCTCAAATGAAGACGTGGGAATATTTTCACATGTACGCGTAACGTTTTCGTTGGATGTACACTTCATATCACATGGAGGTCACGGTACGTTGGGATGATCGTTGAGCTGATCTTTCTCATTTCAGTGTTATTATTTTAATTTCACAAATTATTTGTTGCCACCATATTCTTTTGTCGGTTCTCCGTACCTTCTCATTTGTGTGACGCTATCATATTTTTAGGCAAAAAAGTAAAAATACACAGAAACTATTATTAATACACTGTTACAGATGTTCCTTATGATATTATTTGTGCCATGGTTTAAGCTACATGAGCAAGTTCAGTGGTGTTCACTTGTTGTACTTGGCTGTGTTTGTGATCAAAGTAAGGTAGTCTAGCTTAGTAAACCACTGAAGCATGAACCCTAGCGACAATTGCCTGCACTTCTCTAGTGAAAGTCAGACGATAAGTCAGGTAGTGAGTAGCAGTAGCTAGCACTAGCTAAGCTCAGATAACCAGGGGTTTGCCTGGAGACCCCCACTAAAAAGCAAATATACATTATCTGCATGCCTTTTAAAAGGTTATTCAGTGCTATGCCACCTCTAAATTTATTTAAACCTGCCACTGCACATATCTGTCCTTCCTAACCCCCACCCAAACCACTCATCTTCTCCCACCTGCACAACTCTGACGTTTCCCTTCCCCACAGCCATCACCACACCGCCACCCCATCAACCCCCAACCATGGCAGGTCATTGGCCCCCCCCCCCCCCCTCCGCCCGTTAATCGACTCTGAAAGTGTCGGTGCAGGACGTTTTCAGCGCTGACCCAGTGACTCCTCTGATACTCACAACACAACACGCAAAAAGCTGCAGGAGACGATCCAGTGTCAAATGATCTCCCTCCGACTCACTCTCGTCCTGTTTTGTGTGTGTGTGTGTGTGTGTGTGTGTGTGTGTGTGTGTGTGTGTGTGTGTGTGTGTGTGTGTGTGTTT
>NC_079415.1:26184729-26197229 GCF_026213295.1 Gadus chalcogrammus | reverse complement strand
CCCTCAGAATCCCCCGCGTACATCTCCCGGGCTCGGCCGAATTACACATGGAGATTTGGGCGGAATATTTACCGACGCAAAAGACTTGTCCGGCGTGTGTGTGATGGACGGCCCCTGCTCCTTCATTGTTTATTTTAAATGAACCCGACATAGCAAAGGTCCGCTGGCGGTTAGCGTCTGGCTGGTCATAGCCCCAACAGATATCGCCAGTGACGTTAATCATTTAACCCCGTTCCCAACGGAGCAACAGTCGAAGCGCCGACCGCCATGAATCCACCGGCGTAAAAAAGAAAAGATTAGGACGAAAATAACAGAGGGATGGAAGTGGATGTGACAGAAATGATGTGCGTGTTGATTAGCTGCTGCTTTTTGGGCTCCACAAGCCTCTGTACTTATGCTAGCACACTGGTGTTTGCACTGGAGACAGGCGTGAGATGGTTTTGTTTGCATTTTTCATAGATAAATATATATGTATTAAGGGACCACAATGGAAATAAGCATATGGGATTTTTTTGGTTATCATTTTGACCTGTACATTTGTATGCTTACCTTTGGACATGTGTCGATAAATAATTTCAAAATCAATCATATATATATATATATACAGTATATACATATATATATATATATATATATATATATATATATATATATATATATGATTGATTTTGATATATTTATATATATATAATGTATTAGCGTACCAATATATCTACAAGGAAGCTGCTGTAGTAGAAAACGTAAAGGTTTTAGCAATAGCATTTTGCTGTTTAATTATCATTTAATTATCATTATTAATTATTATTATTAATTATTATATCAACATTATGTTATTAGTACTAGCAGTAGTAGTGGTAATAGTATAAAATATTCACCATGTCAGTTGTAAGGTTGTTTTACCTCATGTATCATTCCTTGCAACCTCTGAGTTTAAAAAAACAATAAGCGGCGATCTGCTTCAAGTTTGCAGTTATTGCCTTCAGAACAAAAGAAATTAACAGATATGAAAAGCCCCTAAAACACATGAGAAGACTTAAAACATATATCACATTCTATCGTACGGTCAAATGTGACAGCGTCCAGCGGGCCGCCTGTGGAATGTCCTCCAGTGGGCGGAGGGAAACAACACAACAATAGAGATGGCGGCGAGAACGCAGACAGGGCTGGGGGTGAAAGGAGAGGCAGGGGAAACACCTGGAGGAATACAAGTGCCTGGGGGGCTACCACTGGCAGAGAGATATAGATTGTATGGGGAAATGATAGGGAGAGAGAGAGAGAGAGAGAGAGAGAGAGAGAGAGAGAGAGAGAGAGAGAGAGAGAGAGAGAGAGAGAGAGAGAGAGAGAGAGAGAGAAACAAAGACAACATGTAGACCTCTGGTCCATCGGAGGGCTTTGGTGTGTGATAAAAATCTGCCTGCAACAATTTCCCACCAGCAGCTGAGTACCTCCAGGTCATTATTTCCTGTTGCTGGTCCCCCTTTTGTTTCCTCCCCCGACCAGGTCAGTAATCTAAAAGTCCCCGGCGCTCGCCTTGGGAAAGTCACGGGAAAAACACACTAAATAATGACTTGGAGACAAGAAAAGTGAGTGGGGGCGAGAGAGAGAGAGAGAGAGAGAGAGAGAGAGAGAGAGAGAGAGAGAGAGAGAGAGAGAGAGAGAGGAGAGAGAGAGAGAGAGAGAGAGAGAGAGAGAGAGGGAGAGAGAGAGAGAGAGAGAGAGAGAGAGACAGAGAGAGAAAGAGAGATAGAGAGAGAGAGCGAGAGAGAGAGAGAGGGAGAGAGAGAGGGAGAGCAAGAGAGAGAGAGAGAGAGAGAGAGAGAGAGAGAGGGGGGGCGGGGAGAGAGAGAGGGGGAGAGAGAGGTAGTGTCCCTGACCCCTGCTGTTGTGCTAACAGAGTTGTTGGTAAACAGCCTGGTGTCTGCAGGATGACAAGTATCACTACAAGGTTATTTGCTGCCCTCTCATTGTCCACATATTATCACACGTATGTTTTCCCCCCCTCCCTGACTCTGCCCCCCACACACACACCCTCTATACAAAATATTTTCAATATTTGTGTAGATTATTTTGAGTGCTGTTACATGGAATTCATGTTTGAGGTTTGGAGACAGACAGACACCCTGTATGTGACACATCTAGTAGCTTATTTTCATTTACATTATTCTAATCAAATTCCATTTTCATAATCACAATAACAATGTTTCAGACCATAGTGTCAGAAACATCTTTCACCAATATCGGGTAGTTTTTTCGGGGAAATTCTTAACAACATAAATTGTTCTATTTTCTGGATTACCGTGATTTATCACGATAGAGACAGGAGAACAGGCCTGCAGCCACAGATAACTGGCCGACCAGCACTACACCAAAACACAGTCAAATCCTGAGGATGGGACGAGAAATGACGGGAGTGGATTGATAACCGCATCTATACAAACATACTCCTCCAGACCTGACTAATGAACGTGTGTGTGTGAGTGTATGTTAGTGTTTGAAATGGTGTGTGTGTGTGTGTGTGTATGTGTGTTTGTTTCTGTGTGTGTGTGTGTGTGTGTGTGTGTGTGTGTGTGTGTGTGTGTGTGTGTGTGTGTGTGTGTGTGTGTGTGTGTGTGTGTGTGTGTGTGTGTGTGTGTGTGTGTGTGTGTGTGAGTGTGTGTGTGTGTGTGTGATGAAAGAATTTGTCAAGGCATGGGAATGGCGATGTCAAGGCTGTTGCCAAGCTCGTACAACAGCACCGGCCCCTAGACTTGGGAGGAAAAAAAGTTGTTACCCTTCAACAAAATACCTCAGACCATTAACAACAGAAGAATATAATCGTGTGTTTTTATGTGTGTGTGTGTGTGTGTGTGTGTGTGTGTGTGTGTGTGTGTGTGTGTGTGTGTGTGTGTGTGTGTGTGTGTGTGTGTGTGTGTGTGTGTGTGTGTGTGTGTGTGTGATTGTGTGTGTGTGTGTGTGTGTGTGTGTGTGTGTGTGTGTGTGTGTGTGTGTGTGTGTGTGTGTGTGTGTGTGTGTGTGTGTGTGTGTGTGCATGTGTGTGTGGGTATGTGTGCATGAGTGTATGTGTGTGTGTATGTGTGTGTGTGTGTCTGTGCATGAGTGTGTGTGTGTGTGTGTGTGTTCGTGTGTATGGGTATGTGTCCATGAGTGTGTGTGTGTGTTTACATGTGTGTGTGCATGTGTGTGTGTGTGTTCCTCTGTGTGTGTGTGTGTGTGTGTGTGTGTGTGTGTGTGTGTGTTTGCAGGAGAGATTCAGAGAGGGTGCGAGTTGGACTTATTTATTTATTTATGTTCCCGAAAGTTAAACTGGGTCATCGGAACCTTTAGACCCCCTCCCTCCCTCCTCCCTCCCAAGGGAGAGGGAGAGAGAGAGAGAAGAGAGAGAGAGAGAGAGAGAGAGAGAGAGAGAGAGAGAGAGAGAGAGAGAGAGAGAGAGAGAGAGAGAGAGAGAGAGAGAGAGAGAGAGAGAGAGAGAGAGAATATTAACTAACCACAGATAACAACAGTTTTGCGCTGTTGTAATTTATTTCAATTATGTCAGGCCGAAGATGACTGGGCTCTCTTCACTATCAGCCCAAAAGGAACATGTGGCTCCCACAGAGGAGGGGAGGGAGATTACTAACCAAACAGAACAGGATGTACAGGATATTAACTCAAACTGGTTCCCAGTCCTAGCTGGCCGAGCTCCACTCCATCCGCCCTCCGGATTCTTTATTTTTTTTTTGTGGTTGCCAGGTTGAGTTGAGTTTAAGATGCAGAATGTTTTCTGTACTACTCTTTGAACCCTCAAGCTGAGTTTGCTCTCATGTCAAAGTATGGCTTACATTTTTTAACTTATTTACATTAAACACATGTGCACATGTATATTGTGGATTTATTGTCTATATTGTTTTATTGGTAACCCTTCCTTTTACAATCCCCTAATTACTAGGTATTTACCCGGTAAATAAATGGTAAATTATAGTGTATTACTTGCAACCTGGTCTCACAGGAATCCGTGAAATGACTACGGACGCTTAACTCGAAATTCGTGGCCACATCACGTAAACACGCCTTTTTCCGTGATGTGGCCACGGGATTCGTGCCAATGCAAGATAATGACACTGATGTTCCGTGGCTCACACACGGATCCCCGTTTCAACGAGCGAGTCGACGACGGGGGCTTAACTCAAAACCCATGGTGGTCTCACTGAAACACTTGAATTGTCCTTGATGTGTCCACGGAAGTTGCTCCAATGCAAGTAAATGACACTGATATTCCGTGGCACACACACACATATTCCCGTTTCAATCTGTGTGTGTCACAGTAGACCACGGCGGGGGCTTAACTCAAAATCCGTGGAGTCTGACGGAATCACATAAATCGTCCGTGATGTGGCCACGGAATTTGCTCCAATGCAAGTAAATGACACTGTTATTCCGTGGCTCACACACGGACCCCCGTTTCAACGAGCGAGTCGACCACGGGTGCTTAACTCACAGTCCGTGGTGGTCTCACGGAGTAACTAAAATTGTCCGTGATGTGGCCACGGGATTTGCTCCAATGCAAGTAAATGACACTGTTATTCCGTGGCTCACACACGGATCCCAGTTTAAACGAGCGAGTCGACCACGGGCGCTGAACTCACAGTCCGTGGTGGTCTCACGGAATTACTTTAATTTACCGTGATGTGGCCACGGAAATTGCTCCAATGCAAATTAATGACACTGATATTCCTTGGCACACACCAACCGGGTATCACGCCAAGGCGTGAAATAGATATGTTGGTCCACATCGGAAGGCGTGTTCAGGGTCACGCTTTGCCTGACCAAAGCGTGACCCTGAACACACTTTCTTCTCCATGAATGGAGGAATAGCACCAACAGGGGGCTAGACGTTCTCCTAGTATTTGGTGAAATTGTTACGTAGCCTATATTAATCTTTATTATCTGAATGGGAAATGAAATATTTTAGGACAGATACACCATTAACATTTCTAGCGAGAAATATACCTTTTCCTTGCATGATCTCCAGTAAGTGAATGTGTATGATCTTTATTCATCTTTATTATCTGAATGGGAAATGCAATATTTTAGGACAGAATCACCATTAAACTTGTTTCTAATGACATTTCTAGCGAGAAATGTACTTTTTCCTTGAATAGTCATCAGTCAGTGAATGTGTATGAACTTTATTAATCTTTATTATCTGAATGGGAAATGCAATATTTTAGGACCGATTCACTGATAAACGTGTTTCTAATAACATTTCTAGCGAGAAATATATTTTTTACTTGCATAATCTTCAGTCAGTGATTGTGTCTGATCTTTAGTTAGGGGGGGGGGGGGTTGCATCGTGAACCTACGGACTTCAGTGGGGGTTTCATTCCGTCTGCGCACGGCACCTTCTCAACAATAATCAATAATCTTCCTCCCACTCAGGGTGAAAATGGTAGGTCTTAGCTCGTTTCCCCTCAGCCATGCCAACGTTTAGGAGTGCGTAACTACTGTTGACGGCTTTCAACTGCTGTTGACAACGCATGCGCTACCGCGTGTATATGTCCCGCGCAAATTTTATTTTATTTAAAAAAATATCTATATCTTTTTTTTTTTTTTTTTTCTTCACCCCTCGCGGTGATTAAATGCTGACTCATGTATAAATGAGTCAGCATTTAATTAATTAGTGTGATGTAAATCGTTTGGATGATGTGTCTCCAATCTCTTCACTTCCAATTTTTCCTCCAAAGACATTAAAGAAAACCGATTAGAAATTAAATAATCCACTTCGTTCATTGTCATGCCCACCATACTGCACTTGCGCTACTGTGCTGTGATTGGTCGAAGGTCACTGTACTGTAGCTCTTGTGCTACCTGGCCCAAGGTCAGCCTTTGGGCTAAACTGATGAAACAATGAAATGGCCGCTTACGCTACTGTGCTTGGGCTGAATGACTTTAGCCCAAATGGGAAGCATATGAAGGGGGCGTGTCAGATACCTGTCAATCAAAATTGAATGGAAGCTTATGCTACTCCGCTTGGGCTGAATACATTTAGCCCATTCACAGGAAAAAACCCAAGATGAATCATATATCCTGGGTTTTTCTGTCACTTTTTGGTGCAGTTGCTGCTTTAGGTTCTACCAAAATTTAAAACAATATGTTCTAAGGTTTATAATAATATTTTTTCATTTTTACTGTAAAAGGTAGGGAGGGCTTAGCCCTGTTAGCCCATTTATACCAGCCGTCCCTGGTCATAATAATTTAAATATCATTAATCTCCTGAGTGTGTAGGGTGGTATTCTATTTTTTTTCAACGGGGCTGCATCCAGTCACTTGACCGTCATGGTTGCTATGGTGGTTGCTATCGACCGCCCCCTCTAATCCTTACATGGTTCTAAAAACCACGCGGCAAAGGAGCTGCCGTCAATTGTGTTGTTTTTCTCGTAAACTGGGTCCGATGGTTAAAAAATAGACAGATATTCCAAGGTATCCTTAAAAGGCAGATTGGATGTTTTTATTTTCTGCAGTTTATACTTCTTCTATAACCTATTTTTGAAAGCAAAACACCAAGCTCATTGATTTAATGAGGCAGGGTTATTTTAAACTATTTATTCAATAAATATTTATGAGAGGTCATTCCTTCTCCTGAGTTTGCTTCCTATTTATGTCCAGTGTACAACCCTACTGTCCACAAGCATCACCCCCCCCCCCCTCCCTATATGGATTTGGAGAATTGTTGACACGTCCCAGTGGTGGAGGTATCATATATATGAAAGAGGGCATTCAATTATACTACAATGATCAATTAGGAGGCCGAAGCCCTAAAGGAAGTGATGCAATAGGTGACTGAGTCGACAACATTTAAGTAAACTGTACCTTGGGGTCTCTTATATATCAAAGGCGGTCTCAAAGGACACATATACGCTTCAACCTGTGGCTCCAGCCATACAGGAAATGACTCAGCAAGTGCTCCATCTCGTTGCACCTCACCCAGCGGCTCGCTTGCAAGATTTTGGCCTGAAGTTCTTCCCAGACCTACACCCTAGCCATCCAACCTGCATATCTGAGAATCAGGCCTCTCTTTAATAATGACAAAAAGTTATCAGAGAAATACACATTAACTTTTTTGTCTCATAAGCGGCGTGGTGCCGGCTCCTTTTGACCTTTTGACCCCAGACTTCTGGGGGAATAGCTGAATCAATTCATTAGTCGATCAGAAGTATGTAAATATCTTCCCGGTGGCGTAAGAGGGCGAACAAGGTGTCATTCAACATCTACGCTTCCAGGCGATTGCAACGGTGAGCATATTCGAACATGTTTAATGGTAGTAATTAGCTGTCGAAATTGGAGGCCTTAATCAATAATGAGCAGCTATTGATTTTCTTCCCGATAGAAATTTGTGACAAATGATATGTTATTTAGCATCTACACGTTGAGCTGAGTCCAATGACACCAAGCATGACACTCTAGCAAATGGTAACATGTTTTTTACATGGTACACCTATGGTCTAGGACATGATCTCGGTGTGGCAAGAGGGCGAGCTTGATCTCATTGGGCAGCTTAACGTGTAGATGCTAAATAACATGTAATTTGTCAAAAATCTCCATCGGGAAGCAAATCTAAAGCTGGTCATTATTGATAAAGGCCTCCAAAATCGACAGCTAATTACTACCATTAAACATGTTCGAATATGCTCACTGTTGCAATCGCCTGGAAGCGTAGATGTTGAATGACACCTTGTTCGCCCTCTTACGCCACCGGGAAGATATTTACATACTTCTGATCGACTAATGAATTGATTCAGCTATTCCCCCAGAAGTCTGGGGTCAAAAGGTCAAAAGGAGCCGGCACCACGCCGCTTATGAGACAAAAAGGGGAAGAACTTATCCTTGGTCTGGGAAGAACTTCAGGCCAAAATCTTGCAAGCGAGCCGCTGGGTGAGGTGCAACGAGATGAAGCTATGAGCTACTTGCTGAGTCATTTCCTGTAGGGCTCGAGCCACAGGTTGAAGCGTATGTATCCTTTGAGACCCCCTTTGATATATAAGAGACCCCAAGGTACAGCTTACTTAAATGTTGTCGACTCAGTCACCTATTGCATCACTTCCTTTAGGGCTTCGGCCTACTAATTGATCATTGTAGTAGGCTATAATTGAATGCCCTCTTTCATATATATGATACCTCCACCACTGGGACGTGGCAACAATTCTCCAAATCCTTATGGGGAGGGGGGGGATGCTTGTGGACAGTAGGGGTATACACTAGATATAAATAGGAAGCAAACTCAGGAAAAGGAATGACCTCTCACAAATATTTATTGAATAAATTGTTTCAAATAACCCTGCCTCGTTAAATCAATGAGCTTGGTGTTTTGCTTTCAAAAATAGGTTATAGAAGCAGTCTAAACTGCAGAAAATGTAAACATCCAAGCTGCCTTTTAAGGATACCTTGGAATATCTGTTTATTTTTTAACCATCGGACCCTAATTTACGACAAAAACAACACAATTGACGGCAGCTCCTTTGCCGCGTGGTTTTTAGAGCCAGGTAAGTATTAGAGGGGGCGGTCGTAAGCAACCACCATAGCAACCATGACGGTCAAGTGACTGGATGCAGCCCCGTTGAAAAAAATCGAATACCACCCTACACACTCAGGAGATTAATGATATTTAAATTATTATGACCATGAATGCTTTATTTGCATGGGTTTACATTTCGTTCTGTGTAGCATGGAAAAATCAGAGAACACTCCCATTCAGAATGCATTGGTTTACATTTCGTTCTTGGTTATTTTTATTTATTTATTTATTTTCAGTTTTTGAGGAGGTGCTTCAAAGATGCATTTTTTTCTGCAATAATCCAAAATCCAATGGAAAAACCCGTTGGCTTTCTGTCAAGGGAACCCAGGGCGACGCTCACTTCCGGGTTGGCCAACATACGTCGTCCCTCCGCCACCCTATACTGTAAAAACACATGTTCAAGTTGATAATGCATGAATTTATTCTTTATTCTGCCATAGTATCACGGTAAATAAATGGCAAAAAATAGGCTGAGAACGAATTTGTATTTACGTTATGTTCAATAAAACGTAATCACGGACAAAATACGTTTTTTAGACAAACGTAATTGAGAATGCCGAATAGTTCTCTGGGAACGTAATTTTGATGACAAAGGGTTGCTCGGTCAGTTGTCCAAAAAAGCGGACGGACGTGGTCTCTAGAGCAACGACCTCAGCAACCCAACACTGATCAAGGACACATTGGTGTAGTTGTGTTGAGGAATGTCACAGATTTCACTGTAAAATCACTGTTAATGTGCAGCCATCGGGTCTTCCATTAGCCAATGGGATGAATGCTCATAGCTTCATATATTGCCGTGGAGGGATTACATTGCAATGAGTGGAAAACCCCCTGCGTCGAAAAAAGAAGCACATGGTCCTCCGTTAGCCAATGGGATGAATGCTCATAGCATCTCTATGTGCAGCCATCGGCTCTTCCGTTAGCCAATGGGATGAATGCTCATAGCTTCATATATTGCCGTGGAGGGATTACATTGTAATGAGTGGAAAACCCCCTGCGTCGAAAAAAGCGCAAGGTCCTCCGTTAGCCAATGGGATGAATGCTCATAGCGTCTCTATGTGCAGCCATCGGGTCCCCCGTGAAGGGGTTACATTGTAACGAGATGAAAACCCCATGCGTTGAAAAAAGAAGCACAAGGATACCATTTTGCGTCAGAAACTGAAGCCAAAGTCACTGACCGTTCGTCAAAAATTGACGTGTTGGAGTGAGAATGTGTTGCGCCATTACTAACTGATATTTTTCGTCTGTGCGCCCTCAGCTCAATCTACATTTTTTTCCTCCTTTGGCGATAGATAGTGAAATAATGATTCATATAATCCAAATATCAAGACTGAACACTGTAAATTAATCGCAGCACCTTAAATTATTTTCTATAGAATAATACATTATTTTATATTATGGATATACATTATTTTTCGCTACATTTTATTTGATAAAATAATTAAATTTATCTTTTATTCAGTAACCTCAAATCTGAATGCGAAGGCTTTAAAGGAAGAGTATCCGAAAGGGATATTCCCGTCTTTGAATCTGAACATTATTGAGGTCAAAGGACAAATCCCCTTGTAAACACGATGTGTTATAAAAAAAAAACCTGACTTACTAACAGTGAGCGACATCATCACAAGTCGCTGCTTTGTCTTTGATTGAAAACACATACACAAACACACACACAGACACAAGTCAAGAAAAAAACACTCACATACACACACAAAAACATAAACAATCTTCCTCCATCACTTTTAGGAATCAACAACAAATAACACCGATATACATAGGCCTACATACAACCCCTTAAAGACGATAGATGATGCTCGAGTCCACACACACACACACATTAGCAGAACGACGATCAGAGCAGGAGCTCAGCAAAAGGATCACAGAAGTTTAGAGCCAGAGAGACGGTGAGGCTCCACATTAGAACAAACACATCTTGATAAAAGTAAACTTCAGAGTCCATTCTTCAGATTTAAAGAAAAACACAGATCCATCGTCGGCATTAATGTGCCTGAATTCAACGTTCAACGTGTTCAATTCCGGGCAAACCCACAAATGATTTTGCAGTCATTAGTTTGCGATTATAGCACACACTATCTGGCAAATTCGCAATCACGGCTGTGCCGTATGCAAATTGGGATTGATTTCACAGGCAGATTTAGGATAAACAATAAGGGAAAGGGAAATCATCAAGTGTGTCAAGTCGATGTGAAGTCAGAAGGCGTAGATAGCGGGAAGACGGTGTGTTTAATAAAATAAGAGCGAGAGATGGCTCCTGATGTGTGCTGGTGCTATGAAAAAAAGAGAGTAGACGCTAATTAACAGAGTGTTAATCTAATACAAATTCACCAAACGGTTGTACTACCGGCGCAGACACCGCTCCCTGCTCAAATATGTTTTTGTTTTTTTTCTGTTTCACGTTACACCTATTAGAGATCATTGTCTGTAAGTTAATTTCATTATGCAAATCAGGGCCCTCGTCCGCATGGAACCCCAGGCTTTGATCCGTGTTGGTTTTCATGATCTTCAAAGACAACGTCACCGCTTTGCTTTAAATTAATATTACAATTTGTATTCTTTTATTTTTTTGCCACAAAAATGAAAATCGCATGGAAATGACAGGGGGTGGAGGTGGTGGTGGTGAATTCTTTTTTTTTCTACAATAAGTCGCAGCGTTTTCTGGAGGGGGGGGGTTGGAGGAGGGGGGAGGGAGGGAGGGTTTGAGGCGAGGTGAGGGGTGACCGGATTGGAGGAGAAGGGAAGGAAGCGGTCTCAGATTCAAATCGAGATTAAAGGGAGTGCTGTGAATCGGTTTATTTCGTTTTTTTATCCGCAAAAAAACTGAGCGTGAGTGGTGCTCTTTGTCAAAATAACAGCAAACCAACATTTCTTTATTTTCCCCCTATAATGTTCAACGAGATATTCAAATTAACCTTCTCTGAAATTACCTCCTTTTGGATATGTGGAGCCATCTGTAGAAGAAGAAGGAATAAGGTTTTAACAGATTGGAAAGGCAAAATGGCCCTTTTTTTTTATATGAGCCACATTTTGTCACTTGAACCCACCAGATAACAGCTTCTCTAATGTACATAATGCTTACACTTAGCTAAACATTTGAAGTACTCAATTAAAGCATGCTCAATTTTTAAATGTGTTTTCCCAGCCGCTTTTAAACAGTTTATCTAAATTTGTTTATTTTTAACTAAAATGTTATTGGCTCCATTGTTAGACAACCTTAGCAAATGGTGATTGTTGTATTGGTGTAATGGTCTGAAAACAACTGCAAACCACTCATTCACTCCCTCCTTATTAAAATACTACAGAGCAAGAAAGATTTGTTAAAAGTGTTCAGGGTATTTAGGGGTGAAACGGATCAGTGTGTCCACGGTTCGGTTCAGATAACCGTTTTGGGCCTCGGTTTCGGATACGGTTCGGATTAGGATCATGTCCGTGGTAGTAAAAAGGCAGACTTTTTTTTGACGGGAGGGTTTGGGGGAGAAACACAAAAATGAATGAGACCCACAGGCTATTTGCAATGTGTTAATTGACTGCAATCAGACAACTTGCAAGGCTTTTTTGTGCAATAAATGTTCCCCTAAATGCATTTGAAAACATGGTGCACTGAGTGTAACATGTAAGGGATAACGGCCGACGAGGCTTAGAACTCTGGCGACGAGCGCAGCATGAAGCCAGAGTTGCCTCTACCTGTCCATTATTTCCATCGAACCGGTCGACCTCGAAGGCCGTTATCCCGCTTATCACCCGTTTGTATTTATCTCCCGTATATTTAGAATATAATTGTATCAATTACCTTCTTTAAATTAAGGAATCGTGCGCTTGAAATTCAGAAAACAACCTATTACAGCTACCTCATTGGCTCGGGCAGCACTGGAGAGAATGCATTCCGCTGGGTCCTAAACACCCTTTTTGTATCGGACGTAGGCTACAGTAG
>NC_079415.1:26159729-26179729 GCF_026213295.1 Gadus chalcogrammus | reverse complement strand
TGACTTGTTATATTCATTCCTACCTACTTAATTCTCTCTCTTGCTTATGTTCCCTTTCTGTCACGCTCTCTCTCTCTCTCTCCCCATCTCTGTTGACATTCTGTAACAATCCAAACAGCGGTAAATGACTCACGCGGCGGTACACACGTGCACTAGTGCGGTGATAAAGGGAAAAAAAGGAGGCAGAATAGAGAAACAGCTCTTAGGTAAACACCTCTTTTATCTGACGGATGGCAGCAACAAGCAGCAGGCTAGGTTGTTTGTCCTGCTGCTGGCTCCGCTCCCACTGTCGCCCGCGGTACAGCCGGTAAACACCACTCTCGTTCTTGCTGGTTTGATGTGTGTGATGGGCTTTAGCACGGCTTGTTGTGTGTAGGGAAATGCCTGTCAATGACTCAATAAACCACATTCACAGTGCTTCCTCAGAGCATTACAGGTAAACTTTAATCAACGATACTGGGGGAGTTAGGCTAATCGCTGAAGTTAGCTGATTAGCTGCTAACTTAGGGCCAATGCTACTCGTCTTGCGTGAAGGTAATGGAAGCGATAACATCCAGAGTTCATCGTTTGACGTGCGTTTTGTCCAGTCGCACCCAGGAATGGACTAATTCAGCCTGTGAACTTTGGGCAACAAAGAAATTAATAGACAAAAAAATTAACTTAGGAACGAGAAAGATAATTGAAGGCAGGTCTGACAGGGAGAGGGGACGAGAGAGAGAGAGAGAGAGAGAGAGAGAGAGAGAGAGAGAGAGAGAGAGAGAGAGAGAGAGAGAGAGAGAGAGCGAGGGGGGCGGTGGAAGGCGGTAATCAAAACATTTTCTCGGGGGACGGCGACGGGAGACAGTCGGACAGGTGTGATTAGAACAGCGGTGATTTATGGGGAGTCAGTCGGGCCCACCGTCACGCTCGCCGCAACATTCCCGCTTTTTTTCTCCTTCTTCCTCCTTTTCTATTTTTCCGCGCCGGACTCACCTTGAGACACGTGGTCTCTCGAGCGCGCACCTAATTTACTTCTTCACATGCACACACACTCCTAAACTCACAGACACAAACTCACATACACACACACACTCACACAGACTAACACTCGCACGCAGACATGTACATTTAAATCGTCGATGACCTAACCGGGGATAGGTGGGAGTCTCTGTGGAGAAAGTGCCGGAACATCCCCTCAGTGGGACGGACTATGAAATCCACTGTTCTATCACAGCTCGCGGCTAGCTACCTTATATGTGGTGTGATTATGGAGGCATTTAGGTTTAGAAGCTACACTAAAGTTATTAACCCCATATCTGTCTTGCATTAGTGGGCCTTTCTAGTGGTAGTTGCGAAGACTCTTGGTCAAATGGTACCGGGTTCAATCCCCAATGTTTGCATCCTAGCAGATATCTGAAACTACTGTATGTTGATTAGGATGAAATAATCTGCTTATTAACTGAAAATAATAAAACTAGTGTCATAGTACTGCATATGCCTTAAACTCGTTAGTGAAATGTAAAATTTTTTTACTGCAGACATCTCCTTTTATTACTCAACAAGCTGTCGTAGGGATTGGACCAGCAACTCTCCAAATTTTAACTCAAGACATATGAACAGCATTCTAATTTCTTCAGATAAAAACACCATACAAGAAGAGTACAGCTAGCAAACATCACACCACCTCCTCCGGGCTCATTATCTAGCGTGGCAGCGTTCACCAGCCACCTCCGCCGCCCCTGGGAAAGGTGTTTCCATTAACCGGAGGCCAGCGGTCCTGAGACGCGCTGGAGTCCATATTAATGTGTGTCTTCACGACAACAAAAAAGCAGCCATGCAAATAATTAAAGTGGAGACGTCCCCTTCGTGCCGCCCCGCCAGAAATCAATGCATGTGAGAATATTGGTCAATATCCAATACGGTCGCACGTTCTGAATTACGTTGTCAGCTTATTGTAGGATGGGCGAAAAACATACGGAAAAACTGCTTGTTTTGACCCAATTAGAGCGTGGGAGAACGTCCGATTGTGTTCTGTAATTAGAATTGAAACGACTGCTGAGTTTTATGATTTTTCGTTTTTTTGAATTGCTTACAATAAGTTGCACAGGCGGCATGTTGATCAGGAGGTAGAGCGGGTTGCTAATTATTTTCCCGGCTCCTCCTAGCTGATTGCTCCTTACGAGCTGGCTGTCCCCTTGTGATGTTGACACCGCCGTTGGTGTTTGAAAGTGTGCATGAATGGGTCAATGTTAGGGAGTATTGTAAAGCGCTTTGAGTGGCTACTTAGAAAAGCGTCATATAAATGCACTCCATTTAGTTACGACTCAGCCAAACAAATTATCTCAGACGAATGCAAACTTGTGACATCATAGCATGATGGCTTCTATAAAGCTTGTGTCAGCCAAGGTAAATTCACACACTTTGAAGGTTGTTACTGACCTTGTTGGGTCCCTGCTCCAAAACCCTACATCTACCCTGTTCTGGAAAGTCTGTGTGGTGGAGGTGTCATATTTCACCGTTCAATACCACTTGTGTGACCGAAACTCAAACTTCTGTTATGTTCTGTGGCATCGTAATGTTTTTGTTTTATGTTTTATAGGTTTTTGCTACTCACATAATGTGCAGGTTGTGGTTGGCCTACCCTGACTCTCCCTCTTTTAATCAAAAACGTAATTTAGAATAATGGTCAAAAAACATAACGTATTGGACTTGATTTTCCATGGTATAGGTAGGGCCTGGTTTGTATAATCTCAAGTGAAAGAGGGGATATAGAAAGTTGTAGGAAAGGAACCTCACTTCTGAAAAGGCCAATGTTGACGCACGGTCCTCTGCAGGAGAAGAAAGGGGGAGGTGTAATTTCATTCTCAGGGCATTCAGACCTCGCTTTCGGCCCTTCATTGAGATTAATTACTGCACGGGGGCCACACACACACGCAGACACACATACTCCTCAGAGATAGCAGCCATTTCAGCACCGGGGCGGAAGTCCGGGGCGAGCACCTCAGCAACCTGCGGTGGAGCTGGAGCAAGAGGAGGTGGAGGAGATAGGGTGAAGGCAGAGGAGGAGGTGGCAAACCTAAACAAAAGAGGGTTTGCTAAGCTGCTTGCAGCGATGCTATCTCGCCAGGGCCTTGTTGGTGTTACGATTAATTAATTTCAAGGTGATTATACATCACCCGGTACACAATGGTGTACTGGAAGGGTGTATGTGTGTGTGTGTGTGTATGTGTGTGTCTGTTTGTGTGTGTGTGTGTGTGTGTGTGTGTGTGTGTGTGTGTGTGTGTGTGTGTGTGTGTGTGTGTGTGTGTGTGTGTGTGTGTGTGTGTATTTGTGTGTGTGTGTGTGTGTGTGTGTGTGTGTGTGTGTGTGTGTGTGTGTGTGTGTGTGTGTGTATGTGTCTATGTGTGTGTGTGTGTGTGTGTGTGTGTGTGTGTGTGTGTGTGTGTGTGTGTGTGTGTGTGTGTGTGTGTGTGGGTGGGTGGAAGCTGGGGTTGCTGAAGTCAATGGGCTCCAAGGTTGAAATCAAGCATTTCCAGGACAGGAGGATGATTCTATGAAGTGGGGTGTGTGTTTGTGTGTGTGTTAGTGTGTTTGGGGGGGGGGGGGGGGGACCCAGCCATACAACACAGCTTGTACTTAGTATTAAGAGTCACATGGCTGATGACTCGGGGAGGCCATTGCTGTGACGGTGTCCTGGGAGTTCACGATCTATAAGCGTGATTTGCCTCGGCTTGAGAGAGAGAGAGTGAGAGAGAGGGGACAGAGAGAGACGGAGCGAGACAGAGTGTAGGCGTTGGTGATACCTGCAATGACAAGGGGATTTCAGAAGAGATGGGAGATTATCTCTACCTGTAAATCAACCTCCATAAAACTCAACTCTCTCACCCCACGTACAGACCCAAGCCAACCTGTCTAAAACATCAACGGTTATGATGTCCAACATTCTTTCTCTCTCTCTCATTGTCTCTTGAACAGATAGTCAATAACAGATATAAGTTAAGGATCATACACAGCGATAACTTGTTCATTTTTTAGTTGGTTCAAACACATATTTAAGTGTATTTAAGAGGATTTTCTCATGCCATATTTCTTCACCATGCCTTTATTTTCTAACTTATTTCAGAGCTGAATATATTTTAAGTAGTCACATTGCCAGATTTAGCTAGTTTGTGTTGCTAGCTTATCATTTGCTTGGATTGCTGTTACAAAAATAAAAGAGAAAAATGGAACAAAAACACACTCTCTCTCTTGCTCCCTCTCTCTATCTCTCGCCCTCTCCGTCATTGTTATAAAGGCGTTTCTCTAGAGAACCATAAACAGGCCTTGCTGTCACAAGTCTTTTCCACAGCAGCACTTACCAGCGCTAAAATAAAACACACCTTTCAGCGACAAGCACCACTCTCCAAAGTGTATGTGTGTGTGTGTGTGTGTGTGTGTGTGTGTGTGTGTGTGTGTGTGTGTGTGTGTGTGTGTGTGTGTGTGTGTGTGTGTGTGTATGGGGGGGGGGGGGGTCTCCCCTGGGACCCCCGGTTCGCCTCGATTATTACTACACGTGCCCACACATACATGCACACAAACGCACACTGACACACACAGACTCGCACACACAGACATTTACACATGATGCATCTGCAGATGCTAGCAAGCAGGTAGTGAATAAGCATGATTAGAAAAGGTCAAAGAAAAGTATGTAATGCTGTTTTTATCACATGTTTATGGGTCCACAGACACACACAAACACACAAACATGCACACACACACACACACTCAAACACACGCACAATTTGGATGCATCATCTCCCAGAACAATCAATACATATTATAAACGGTACACATGCTAAACAAACAGCGAGAGTAACCCATTTGCCTCAGCTTTACAACAAAGACAGCGGCGGATAAAATGGGGAAACACACTCTGTTTCCGCTTCTGTTTTAGCAGACTCTCCGGAACAATCCACCTTGTTGGTCGATGGTGCTGCACAGTTTAGCACGTGGGTGGGGCGGGCTCGGGGGTTAAGTTACCGATACCTTCCGCGCTCCTCTTCCCTGGCTCACAGAGATTCACGTTTCATAGCCAATCGACAATATTGACAAATATCATGTGCGGGCCAGATGCTTATAATACTGGCTCTCCAGTTCAACATGACATCACAGGACCCCCTCGCATGCACGTATCTGTGTGTGTGTGCGCGTGTGTGTGTGCGATGTGTGTACATGTGTGTGAGTTTGCGTCGGTGTACGCGCCTATGTGTGTGTGTGTGTGTGTGTGTGTGTGTGTGTGTGTGTGTGTGTGTGTTTGTGTGAACATGTGTGTGCGTGTGTGTGTACGTGTGTTGTTTGTGCCCACGCCCGTGTGTACGTGTGCGTGTGTGTGTGTGTGTGTGTGTGTGCGCGCAAGCGTGCGTGTGTATGTATGCGTGTGTGTGCACGAGCGTGCACGCGTGTGTGTCCAAGCGTGCTTGCGTGTGTGCGCGAGTGTGGGCACACACTGTGGAGGAACAAGAGCAGGGCAGGAAGAGGATGTGTGTCGGGTCAGACTAACTGGCTGACATCGGAGTCCCCACACCAGTGGGGGGCTGAGAGTGACGGTTTTAGAGGTGTTTTCGGCTAAGGATGGTTTGTAGGTGCCAAATGTCTTTCCTGATTTCTGATCTGACCTGCGTTCCATGTCACCTCTGTTTTCTGTAACCTAGGGATGTTTCACATTCATGTATTGAACATCCTTTTACTCTGTGTTCTATGTTCCGAATTCCATATTCTATGTTCCGAGTTTGAGATGAAAAATAATGATATTTTTCATTCATCGAACGTATCAGCTCTCGATAGTCATTGAAACCCGACGTTATGAAAAAGAAATGCCAGCCAGGAACCAAACAGGAGACACCGTTATTTCCACGCGTTACCGCCTTGACAAGAAACAACAAGAATTCCAAATTAACCCTGACGCACACACGCACACACACACACACACACACACACACACACATACACTCCCGTTTACTTTTTCACATGCACAGACACACACACACACTCGCAGACACACATATACACACACACACGCACACACACACACACGTACAGACACTGAATCTCACACACACACGCACTCGCACACATACTCATTCTCACACACACACAAACACACATCACACGCACACACACACTCACTCTCACACACACACACACATACGCACACACACACACAAAAGGGGTGAAAAACCTCAGTACTAATGGCCTCAGAAAAAGGATCCACTCCAAAGGCTGCATCCATATTTATACAGCATGTCGCCCCTTTCATGTATTCCTCCCAGTCTTATCCCAGCCCCATCGCCTCCTCTCTGCTCACCAGCCTGCGAAGCTCTTTGTACTAGCGCGGGGGGGGAACCTGCCTGCCGCCCAGCTCAGGTCCGTCGAGACCCTCCAATGCCGTCTCGTATCGTCGAGCAATTTGATCGCGGACGCACCAAAAAAATAAAAAGGTAAAGGGAAGGGATTAACCCGCCCCCCACCACCCCCACGATGCACACGCGCCACGCCCCTGTGTTGGACAGCCCAACCTGTGATAAGATCATTTATTAATAAAATAAAGAAATGAAAGTCGGACATAAATCGCTCGGCCTGCGTTTATGTCTGGTCGAATACAAAAGCCCCCCAAGGTTATCCCATCATATCAATCCTAGTTCGCCTATGCCCTCCTCCCCCCCTCCCCCTCCTCTATCCTCACACACACCCACGCCATCAACCACCTCCCTCCCTTCATCCCCCATCCTTCCCATTTGTAAATATGACATAAGATGAGGACGAAGAGAGAGAGAGAGAGAGCGAGAGAGAGAGAGAGAGAGAGAGAGAGAGAGAGAGAGAGAGAGAGAGAGAGAGAGAGAGAGAGAGGAAGAAAAAGGGTCTTAGAAGAGATGTCACAGAGAGAGAGAGAAATAGAGAGGGAGAGGGAGAGACAGAGAGGGATAGAGAGAGAGGTAGACAGAGAAAGGTAGAGAGAGAGGGCAATAGCACAGTGATTGGACTAGGCAGAGAGAGAGGTAGAGAGAGAGAGAGAGAGAGAGAGAGAGAGAGAGAGAGAGAGAGAGAGAGAGAGAGAGGTACAGGAGGGTGCTTGGAGTAGGAGGGAGAGAGGGAGGCAGCCAAGCAGGTCTGGTTGCAGGGCACAGTTGGCTCGGGCCCTGGACCCTGAGCGGAGCCAGGTTCCCTCTGGTTTTACTCCTAAATCAATAAGTGAGAGCGGTTTGTGTGTGTGTCTATGTGTGTGTGTGTGTGTGTGTGTGTGTGTGTGTGTGTGTGTGTGTGTGTGTGTGTGTGTGTGTGTGTGTGTGTGTGTGTGTGTGTGTGTATCAGAGGGGGGGTTCTGGCATGGCCATCTGGACCAGAATCCAGGGGTCTCAGGTTGTCTCTTGTGGGCCCCCCCACCCCCTGCACTCACTAACACACACACACACACACACACACACACACACACACACACACTCACACACACACACACACACACACACACACACACACACACACACACACACACCTCACCTCCTCCAACGCTCAAATCCCTATGCCCTGGCCTTGGTTTACACAGGGACCTGGCACCCGCTTAATGGTCCTAAACCCCCCAGCCCTCCTCCCCCCAGCCCTTAATTCAGACAAACACACACACACACGCAAGCACAGACACACACACGTGCACGTCCGCCTTCTGCCTCCTATTGCCGCACACCTTCCTCCTAATCTGGCCTGGGCTGCGGCTCCGATGTCCTCCCCACCTGGGACGGGCAGCTGCCGTCCTGCAACGGGAGATTCCCCGGTGGGCCCGGGCCACTCACAGATGCCCCCCCCCCCCCACCCCCCCCGCTCGCTAGAGACACACACACACAAACACACACACACACACACACACACACACACACACACACACACACACACACACACACACACACACACATACACACACACGCGCACGCACACACACACACACACACACACACACACACACACACACACACACACACACACACACACAATTCGGGTCGCAATGCAACCATTAGTAACACTCCTTAGCAGCATCCCAGTGTGCAGTTTCCAACATGCATGCTAATATACATGCTAACAGGCATGCTAACTGGAGAGCTAACTGGCTTGCAAGCAGGCATCCGGAAAGGGATGCTAACAGACATGCTAATATACATGGTAACAGTACGGGGTATAACATTTATGCATGTCTAGAGACGGTGCAGAGTTATGCATAATGACCGGTAAATATACTATGGTAGCATATTGAAATTGTTTAGTATTTGACAATGACCTTGAATATTTATTCATATTTTAAGAAGTAGGTCGGCTGTATTCCATTATTTTAATGGTTTGTGGGTTACACCCACAAGATTATTGGATTTTTTTTTTAAATGTCCTAATTCCTTGACGAACGAATCAGATCTTTTAGTGGTATATTTAGAAAAAATCCTCCTGTGAATTATCCTAATTGTTAAAGCTAGTGAAGGCAATTTATTTAGGAAACATTTGTTTCAAAACATTTGTTTCTATATTTATGGTCATGTGTGTTGAAATTATCTTAACATTCCAACAGCAAACTATGCACAAGCTAGGCAGACCAATTGCTAAAGCTAGCAAGCTAGTCATGGGTTTTGGGGGAGTAGCTTTGCAGGGAGGCCTGAAGGGGAGGGGTGGACATTTTTCAGTTGGATACTTTCAGAATCCAGCCTACCGGGGTGGGTTCGTGCCCTTGTGTTCATATTCTGACTATAACGTAAAAAAACATGAATCATCTTAATGGGCCAAGTTTGTCTTATGTTGCGGCAAACTAGTGGACGCTACCTTAATCCTGCCAAGTATCAGTTACATGGGGATGAGGTCAGCCATCTTTAAATGGTCAAAAATTTGGTTTTTGGTCACCTTCTGTCTAGTGATTTCTTGCTACTCTTTAATCACTATCAAATACATTTAACGTCGGCAAAGCACCAAAAGAAAGAACAAGCAGTTCTCTCACACCAGGGGGTTACGTTTGCCCGAGACTTTTAAGTTGATATCTTTTGATCATTTTTTCTTACCTACATTACACTTCATGAGCAACGACATCCTGGCGGTTACCTAGCTAATGCTAATTCAAAGGAAACGTGTGACACAGCAGCGGGTCACAGATGACATACTGGTCCAAATTACAGCAGGTACACAAAGTCTGTCATTAGCTGGGGAAAAGGAAGGAAGGCGAGGGCGCCCCTCTTAATGAGATGAGCAATTTTTCATCAATACGTTTGCCAGATAAAGATCCATCTGGATCCTGTGAAAGGAGGCAGAGGGGGGAGTAGGGAGCACCATTTGGCATCTATAAAGGGCCATTGATTGTGGGTCCCATTACTAGTGTACGATCCAAAATGAAAGGGTGAAAGGCACAGAGAGAGAGAGAGAGAGAGAGAGAGAGAGAGAGAGAGAGAGAGAGAAGTTCCTTCCCCTTCAGAATGAGACATTCTGCTGTCCACGGACGGCCCCCACCTATCACAGTGGAAGACCTCCAAATGTTACCACACGTGGTGCATGTGTGGTCGAGGGGCATACCAAAACCATCCCTCCCCTCCCCCCTGCCCCACAGCAAAGAAAACAGGAAAAATCTCCCACTCCCACAGTGGCAAGGCCCCTCTGAGTAGGAGGAGAAGAAGGAAAAGGTAGGGCATTAATCAATATTGAAACATAAATTAAGCGTTTAAAAATAGGTTATTAGGGAGCAGCCAGGATTAGTCGCTCTTAACATTTTTTCGGGAGGGAGTAGGGTGTGGGGGCGGGAGGGATTTGATATGAAGTAAAAAAAAAGAAAACATTTTCACACCTGTAAGCCGTCGCGGCTGCCAAGCCCCCCCAGGCGCATCTGTCTCTCCCCTTCCACCTGCCAAGCACCTGCTAGCGCTTCAATGGGAAGCTGATTGCATTCAGGCCTCGACGACTCTTTTAAGCTCCTTACTGGGGGTTTTCTCTCCCCTCTTTCTTTCTTTCTTTCTTTCTCCCTTTCTTTCTCACTGCCTCCCTCCCCCCTTCTATCCCCACTCGCTCTCCCCTTCTCTCTCTCTCTCCTCCTCTCTCCCTCGCTGGCGCTCTCTCTCTCTCTCTCTCTCCCTCCACCCCCCTCTCCCCCCCTCTCTCTCTCTATTTCTCTCTCCCTCTCTCTCCCCCCCCCCCACTCTCTCTTCCTCCCCCCCCTCCCCTCTCGTCCCACACCACCGCCCTCCCCTGCATTATTTTGTATTTATTTTGCGGCGTCTACTTATTCCGACACAGGTGCTCCGCAGTAATACTCGAACGGCGCCATACATGAGTGATTCTTTTATGCCTCAGTTCCTGCGTTTGTCATTTGGGCAAAAAAAAAAAAAGGAACAGGCAAGGGGATTAGCAGGGGTTGGATGTGCACCTTCTATCTCTCTCGCTCACACATATACACAAACACACCAAACGCACACACACACACAAGCTCGCTCTGCTCCCCTCTCTCCCTCCCCCCTCCTCTCCCCCCTCAACCATTGGCACTTTAACAACGTACTTGCCGAATCATTTTAACTGAACGATTTTTATGTTTCTTGAGCCGGACTGCAAATTAATATCTCTGGCGTTGCGGTTTACTAACATGCCTTGCTTACTTACTTTACTCTAAAAAGTCTGCGTCTCCAGAATGTAACAAACAGAAAGTGAAAGTGAGCTTTTTTCATTGGTAGCCTGACTGCAATGTAACAGAGATCTTGTGAGGCCCTCTGGTCCATACAAGGCCCCGCGCTTCAGCTCAGTCTGACTGCCGGACTGCTGACAACATTCTAAATGACCAAATAGAGTTCATCTGTGGGAGTTTCGGTCCACGATCAAACGTTGAGAGATGCCTTCTGCATTGTTTCAAAACAACGAAAAGCGCATGCGTGAAAGAGGACACATCTCTTTTTAAAAGAGATGTGTTTTCTGCTTTACTATGAACACTATTTGGCGAGAGTAAAGAGATCAAGTTTGTCACCTCATTCTGTTTTTTGAATAAGGCAACGCTATGTTTGGAAATCAACCACTGCCAGTCAAGGTCAGACTAGTATTCAATGTGAAACCCAAAGTTAAATTAGAATATTTTCATGATGTTAAAGGGGTGATATTATGCTACCAGTTCTGCATGTGATTAGACCATGAAAATCTGCCTTTTCCTGTGTTTTAGTGACAGCACAGGTTGGAGTGTCCACCTAGATGCATGCTGGATAGATCAGTCTATCAGCCTACCCAATGGACTGCAGAAAATGTTGATCATATACCTATCATACATCCAGGAACAGGGAAAAACACTGGAACTGATGTGGCACAGTAGGGTTGGTTGTCAATGTGGTTTATACTGTAAACTGAGTAGACTATTGAGTTGTATTACTTGCAGTATAGCTTAATTTGTTTGTGTTGTAATGTACCGTTGAATTCAGTCCCCAATAATCTATTGATCATAAGGTTGTATTTGTTGTAAATTCAAACTATTGTAATTCACTCACACAATGTGTGAATATACAATATATCCCATGAAACTCTATTTAATACGTGATAAAACAATTATTTGATGCATTTATCTATTTTATACAAGGTTGTAGAGACATTTCAGGGGCCTAGCCAGAGGAAATGATGTCGTTGCTGAGGTGACAGACTCTGAAAAGCCTACCAGCAAAATCATGCAGCAAATTAACTGTTAATTCGAAGGCCAATCTCATTTGGATACGGAGAGACCCTGACTGATTCCCGCCACCTGAGTCAACCTCTGACCCCCACCCACTGCCCACCCAAACACACACACACACACACACACACACACACACACACACACACACACACACACACACACACACACACACACACACACACACACACACACACACACACACACACACACACACACACACACACACACACACATCACAACCCCTCAACCCCCGATGGAATCACCCCCTTACCCTCGGATTACATTTTTGACAGATGCAACTTGGCCACTTTTGTGTGTTTGTGTGTCTGTGTGTATGTGTGTGTGTCTGTGTGTGTGTGTGTGTGTATTTGTTATTGTGTGGGTGTGGCTGTGTGTGTGAGTGTTACCAATTCTTCAGAAAACCATGAACTTATCTATTTGTGTGTGTGTGCGTCTGCGTACGTGCGTGCGCCTGTCTGAGTGTGTGTTTTCAGGGGAACTAATGGAAGCGTTGTGATTGGGTTACACAGACTCAACAGTTAGGGGGACCCGCCATCTGGGTCCCGTCGTAACCTGTGTCAGATGTGGGGCCCATCGCTCCTGCAAGGTACAGCAGCTTGCCTAATGATTCTTAATCTTTTCTTTAATTAAAATGTGCAGCCAACCTGAAAAATCTATCTTAATGCAAATGAGAGACTCCTGCTTTTTTCCTCCTTTTTTTTTTGGCATTTGCTTACCGTAATGCACTAATAAGGTTAATTTAATAAAAATCTGTTCCAGTTTTTTATGATAATTGCCTGTGTGTGTGTTCGGTGTGTTTGTGTGTGTGTGATTTCTTGGTCTGTTTAGATACACAGCGTGAGGCAGGGTGGGATGTGGGAAGAGGGGGGGTTGTAGGCCTGCTGTGGATAACATTATTTCTGTGAGCCGGTAAATCTCGTCGCAGTGGTGGTATCGTGTGTGTTTCCTCTTTTTTTTTTCCTCTTTGTCGTAGCTACAACTACGACAAAGACGATGATCCACACCTCTGTCGTCCCCCCGATCTTAAAAGGGGCGAGATTTGGGCATTGATGCCGAAGAACAGGACCCCTCGGTATCACCTTGGTTACCCTCGGCTGTGTTTCTTCCCTCCAGTATTGATAGAGAGCAGTATATGAAATCGTTTCTCCCAGAAGAACACGGCTATTTACCTAACGTTCAGACAAGTTTTCTCAGAAAATAATATAATTTTACATTTAGGCAGATTTTGCCGACGCTTTTATTTAACGCAACTTCCAACCATTCATTCATCTATTCACACATTCACACACCGGCGGCGGAGTCAACCACAGCCAGCTCAACTGGAGCAGTCGGAGTGAGGAGTCTTGCCAAGGACACCTCGACACTGTGCTAGGAGGGGCCGGGGATCGAACTAGCAACCTTCGGGTTACCAGTCAACCTGCTCAACCTCCACAACACATTGCAACGAACCAAGCCAAACTTGGAGGGGTGTCTTGCTCAGGGACATCCCGACACTCAGCTATGAGTTGTCGAGGATTAAATTATCAACCATCCGGTTGCCAGTCAAGCCGCTATACCTCTTGAGCTTGAACCGCCAATGGTTCACTTTTGTTTACAGCCTTACGGACGGAATTAATCTACTCATTTGCCCCAAATTGAAGTGTGTAAGAGAGAAAAAACATTTCACTGGCTTCAGACAAAGATATAAGTGCAGTATTACCTTAGAGGCCGTCATCATCGTTGCTGAACGGACTGCGCCAAACTATTTACTGCTAAACTCATTGTTAACGTTCTTGCCGCACTTTACCTAGCCCTCTGGGTGTCTGTCTCTGCTGCCCCTCAAACGGACGTGCTTTCACTACGATAGTACTGTACGTAGTCAAAAAAACAAGGAGTTCATCAATTCTCTTTGCTCCAAATTATAGCCAGGGAGAGAATATAGACGCCCGAGGATGAGGTGCTTAACACACTATAAGTCCTCCAAATGGTCCTGAAAACCCACTTCTAATGAGCGACCGGCCTATTAATGTTAATGTATTGTTTGGCTATGGGGGATAAGGGTGAATTCAGGGGAGGGGTGGGCGTTCCACCTTTTTTGATCCGTAGCATATAGAAGTTTCAAATATCTCTTTAATTGAAATAATTATCAGAAAAACGCGGTGTTTCCGAGGTAGGGGGAAGAACATGGCACTATGGGCGTAATGGAACATTCCAAAAGGATTAATCGTACCCATGTGTACGTGTGCACATGCACGTGTGCGCTTTTCCTTCCTTTAATACTCCCTCACCAATTACCTGTTCGGGCATTTTCTATTCTGTTCCTCTGCTGTGTTTTTTTTCCTCCTCCTTCTCCCATGAACAGAGAGGTGGGTGGTGATTGGCTTAAGGTAATAAAAAGGAAAAAAAAGGGAGAAAGTCATTAATTAGATTACATTAGTGCCAAGGGCTCAGGGAGGATTAATGTCTGTCTACACGTGCGCTCTCACGCCGCAGAGATAGTGTACCTGGATGCACTTCCTAAAAGATTAGCCGCGCCGCGCACCCGCTGAGCAGACAGCCGCTTGACAGCCAGAGTCTCTCAGGGTTTACCTGGCACTTTCACCGGCCTAATCTCTCACCCGCTCTCTTACTCTCGCTCTCTCTCTCGCCCCCTCCTACGCTCCTTATTACTCTCCCTCTGTCTCTCTTTCTTACGCTCACTATTACTCACTCTCGGCCTCTCTCTCTCTCTCTGTCTCTCTTTCTTACGCTCACAATTACTCTCTCTCGTTCTCTCTCTCTGTCTCTCTTTCTCTCTTACTCTCTCTCTCTCTCTCTCTCTCTCTCTCTCTCTCTCTCTCTCTCTCTCTCTCTCTCTCTTGCTCTGCCTAATTCTCTCTCTCACTCTCTCTCTTACTCTCCTATTATTCCCTCCCTCTCTCTCTCTAGCTATCTCTCTCTTACTCTCTCTCTCTAGCTCTCCCAAATACTTTTTCTCACTCTCTCTCTTACTCTCCTTCTCTCTCTCTCTAGCTCTCCCTCTCATTCTATATCATCTCCTCCCCTCCCCTCCCCCATCTCCCTCTTACTCTCCCTATCTCTAGCTATCTAGCTATCTCTCCATCTCTTCAGCTGTCTTCCAAAGGTCTGTGTCAGAGTACCCAGGTACTAGATATACTCTGTAGGGTTGAGGTCAGGGGTGGGTGAGGACCGGTCTAGGGCGGCCACTGGGTAGAGTGTGGACGAGACATGACGCCAAAAGGATGCCGGGTGAAATCCAAGTGTTTGGATCACAACACATCCAAAATGGCGGAAGAGACCGCCGACTCATCCGTCATCATGACATTCATCATGACCGTCATTGCAATGATAATCAATACATGTGTCAGTATGTATCTGATAAATCATGTTCTCCCAGCGTGGCAATGGCACGATAGAAGCGTTGTTAATGCTTGCTTTGAAATCTTCTTCTTTTCTTTCTTCTTCCTGTTCTTCCTTGCGTTTACCACCACTTACCTTACAAAGGATTCAGTACAGTAGGTAGTGGCTGTGAAATATCAGGACAATGCCCTGCTCTCCTCACACATGGCCTCAATCAGACGTTACATGGACTTTATACCAGGGTGCTGACAGGGAAAGATGTGATTCAAGTTTGGTAATACTGATGACATTTGCATTCTGACATACAGCTGGTAATGTCTTGATGAGTTCAGGGTTGCAGTGCATGTGTGAAAGGGGTTTTAATCTCTCTTTCGCTGTCTCTTGTTCAATCACACTCTCTCTTCTCCCTCTTATTATCTCTCTATGTATCTCACTCACAATTCTTCACATCTCCGTCCCTGTCCGTCCCTCTTGTCTCTTGTTTCTCTTTCGCATTTACGCCCTGCCTTCGTCTTCCTATCTTCATTCCGCTCTCTCTCCCTTGTCTGACAGCATCCCTTACTCTCCCTTTTCTTATCTCTTCTCCATTGGTTCAATATTTTCTGGCTGTGTGTTTTTTCCTTCTCTGAGTGTACTGAGAGGCAGACACAAAGGAGGTGTGTGTGTCTGGGTTTGTGTGTGTGAAAGAGAGCAAAACCACCTCATTAAGGTGTTTCTTAAGGTGATTCTACTGATACTTCTACATGTCAATTACTTTTTTCATCACATTGAGATCACCTAAAGTTCTGTGTGTGTATGTTTGTGTGTGTGTGTGTGTGTGTGTGTGTGTAGGTGCGTGTGTGTGTGTGTGTGTGTGTGTGTGTGTGTGTGTGTGTGTGTGTGCTTGCGTGTGTGCGTCTTTTTTATGTGCAATCATGGGTGCGCGTGTGTGCACGCGCATGCAAGCATGTGTGCGTGTGTGTGTGCGTGTGTGTGTGCGCGTGTGTGTGCTCGCTTGTAAAGACATCTGAAATGTCTCTATGCACAGTTTAAACTTTGGTGTAAAATACGTGAATCACCGCTGCGTGTCTCTGATTCTTCCTTGCCGGCTGCCGCCCCACCCTCCCCCACCCCTCAGCTTGCCAGTGGGTCCTTCCCGTCGCCGTGACGACAGGACACTCGGGGCGGGCAGAAAAAGACATCAGTCAACGTCTGCTTGTGCGGCCCTGGGAAATAGTGACGCGACGGAACGGAACGGAGAGGAGCGTCCTGGAGTCAGAAACAACAACACGAGACAAAGAGATGCAGATAAAACAGTAGAACCCCCCCTCTCCACTTCTCTCCCCACGGTGTGTAGACAATTTGCTGACAGGCCCTGATGTCAAACAGATCCACTAACACCTCGAGTCAACAGAGGTGAACCTTCGGGGGGGGGGGGGGGGGGGGCGGGAGTGCGCGTGTGTGTGTGTGTGTGTATGTGTGTGTGTGATTGTGCTTGTGATTGTTGGTGCGTGTAGCTGATTGTATGCGTTTATGTGTATGTAGCTTTATGTGTGTGTGTCTGTGTGTGTGTGTGTGTGTGTGTGTGTGTGTGTGTGTGTGTGTGTGTGTGTGTGTGTGTGTGTGTGTGTGTGTGTGTGTGTGTGTGTGTGTGTGTGTGTCTGTGTGTCTGTGTGTGTGTGTGTGTGTGTAGTTAGGTTCGGGAGGACCCACAAGATAGAGAGAGGTCTTGTGGTCTACTGCCCATACAGTGCACACACACACACACACACACACACACACACACACACACACACACACACACACACACACACACACACACACACACACACACACACACACACACACACACACACACACACACACACACACACACTCTGTCTCCACTCCTCTTCAGGGGCCGGGGCCGAGACTCGCAGGAAGCCATCAGCCTCACCTCAGCGGAGGTTCACAGATAACACCTTCCCCTTTAATGAGCTCCTTAGATGCCCTAAAATAGCACACCTACCACCACACACACACACAGACCCCCCCCTCCCTACACACATACACACACATACACACACACACACACACACACACACACACACACACACACACACACACACACACACACACACACACACACACACACACACACACACACACACACACACACATCAACGCCCTGCGATACCTCCACGGTGGGCGGCCTTACTGTCGGCTCTTGGCAGGTGAAGCCTCACTCGTTTGCGGGTGAGGGCAGCTGGCGGTGGAGGTGGGAGATCTCCATTCCGATAAATAAAACAGATGAGGGGAGGACAGGTCCAGAGGACGTGCTGGAGGTGTTGGGCTGATGCTGCAATGGCTGTCGGACCGACCGTGCCCTCACTTCTGGAGCCCCGGGCGTCAACGCATGTACGGTAAGCAGGAAGGGTTTGTTTTGGTCAGTTTCAATGGCGGTTTTGGGTGCCCTTCGAAACAGATAAGAGACCAAATGAGTGATGTCAAAGTCAATGATCCACAGTTTTGGCGCTGGCTCCTGGACAGACACAATCAATTATACCTAATGTGGATTCGATTGATACCTAATATCTAGTGTGTTTGATTTGGATATTTCACAGCAGCGCCATATCTGATATCTCTTTGTGAATGGTTGATTGGCTAATGGGTTAATTGATCCAGGTGTTGCATATAACTTAATTAGTCAAACCTGGCACAATAGACTTGATTAAAGTGGAAAGGCTTCTGTGGATTCCAAAGAGTGAAAGAACTGTGTCACAAATCTGTGACAGATTATTATTTTTTTTAAATAGTTCTTATTTAAACGCCAACTAAATGACCAATTCCCGAAGAAGAAGAAGAAGATGGGGGCGGAAGAATAAAATGAAACAGTTCAGACGTAGGAATGCAGAGTGAAGAAAGAAAAGAAATAACACAGCGCTAGCTTTGTGTACACATAAACATGACACGGGCAGAAAGCACGGAGGTGTACTGCATAATTCACCATCTGTCTGCCATGATCCCGGGACTACCTGCTTCCCAACACATGTAATCTTCTTAAGGATTACATTTGAGGGGGAAAAACGCTGTCGCGGCGATGACAGGTGTTGCCGCATTAGCATCTATTAAAAACAGATTATACGGCAGTCGCTCGCATTTTGGCATGTGACACGGTAGGGAAGGAGGGGGGGGGAAAGAGTGCATTTGTTGGCGGAGCTCTGATGCACAACAACACACGCTCGTTTTTGGGGGGGATAAACCGCACCACACGTTGTGCCGGTGTCATTGTGAAAGCACGTTATTAGCAAGGTGTTTTCCTGAGGCTTTATTCATGCAGGAATGGCAGAGCTTGTAATGCTCTCAGGCAAACGGTGGCCTGGTTTTTATGCTTGTTTGTTAACCTGCCTTTACACCTCCAAGCCCGTCCATTACGGCCGTGAGATGGTCTTAGTGTCTGCGACAAGGGAGCCATCCGACGCAGTGTGTTTGTCTGTTCTGCTGTCGTTTTTTTAGTGTGTGTGTTTGTTCGAATGCGTGTCCGGTGATTTGGAAACTGGCGTGACAACCATTGAACCTTCCCGATCGACCGGTGAAACAACTACGAATTTCTCGTACTTGTAAGTTTCTCCAATCCATCCAAAGAAACTGCATTGTGTATGCTCTGCGTTGTGTTTGCTGTATCGACGTGTACTGTTTCCATGGAGAGACGCCGTTCCACGGTCCTCTGTGATCAAATGGCTCAGGCACGTTGATTTGCGCGGGTTTCAAGTGATTACCCTGAATAAAACATACATTTCATGATAATTACGTTCAATTGAAGCACACAGAGTCGTCTAGCAGGAGTAAGTACAGCGAGGGAGTTTAAGGTGCAGTGTGTGTGGAGTTTAGGGAACGTCGGTCTGCGGATGAGGGGGATTATGATAAGTGGGTGTGCGCTCTTTAATGCGACCATGTTTTGGAGACATTCGTTTTTTGAGGTTGTTCCCACGTTTGATAACTAAAAGTAGGCTGTCACTCTTTCAGAGAAAGTCAGTGTCCAAAATGGAACTGTTGGGGTACAACTGCACACTGTCATGTTATCCAAAGCAACCTTTGTTCACAAGGCTTGGTCTTCCACGCTATTCTTCTAGAGATGGAGGGTACAGCAGGTTGGACGCTAGACTGCTAACTCTAAAACCATGTAACCACAGTTATAATAATTACATAACTATTGTTCTACTTCATAGTAGCTAGAACATCAAGGCTTCCATCTAGGCTATGGACTACAGTAAAGCTCTGAACAGGGGACTCCTGTCTGACCCAGGTCCTGAGACCCTACTGGACCCTGGTCCTGAAGCCCTAGTGGGACCTAGTCCTGATACCCTGCTGGCCCCCAGTCCTGAGGCCCTACTTGACCCAAGTTCTGAGGCCCTGCTGGACCCCAGTCCTGAAACTCTGCTGGACCCAGGTCATGAAGCCCAGCCGGACCCAAGTCCTGAATCCCAGCTGAACCCAAGTCCTGATACCCTGCTGGACCCAGGTCCTGAGACCCTGCTGGACCCAGGTCCTGAAGCCATACTGGATGTAAGAAGCCATACTTGCTTCAAATACTACAAGTGTGTCAGAGGCAAATGACTCACACCCTGGTTTCGCACAACTCATGAAAAGAGGTGTTTACACTGGAGGTTGGAACACAGAACCCATTGTGGCCAGTGGCGGCAAAGCAATGACACCCCGTCCACGTCTGCCCTCAGAAAGAGGCACCCAGCTGGGGTAACCAAAAAGGCCCCCATTAAATCCACCACAGAAGGGAGCAGGAGAAGCAGCGTTGAAATCTTCAAAAACACGGAAGTTCGGGGAAAATGTCTTTGCCCCAGCGTTCTGTGGAAAATATATGCCAGCGCCAGAATTGGATTGGTTTAGACGGTGGCCCACTGGGGGGAGGGTCTCTGCCCATTTGAAAACATGGCAGGTTATAATAAAATGGCTGATTCCTGCCTTCCTTTCACAGTTGAAACATCACTTA
>NC_079415.1:26151854-26154629 GCF_026213295.1 Gadus chalcogrammus | reverse complement strand
TGTGTGGTGGGTGTGGTGTGTGTGTGTGTGTGTGTGTGTGTGTGTGTGTGTGTGTGTGTGTGTGTTTGAGAGGCCGACAACAGAAAATACCATGTCTGTCCATGTCCGACAACAGAAAAATACCATAATACAAGAAACTAAACTAAACTCCTACGTCTCACAACAAAGTCCTCACCTTAATCCACCCTGCTGCCTCTTCAATCACAAATCCTTCCGCCCGACATACCACACCGAGCACAGTAGGAGCCCAGACCAATTTAAATCATTTCACTTTAAAACCACTGGTTTTAGTCCAGCAAGTCGTGGAGGTCTGTCTTCCTGCAAGAGTATTAGCGAATTACAGTAAAAAAAAAGAAGAAAAAGAAAAGTTCATTAACCACCTCAGGGATTACCGCTAGAGCGAGTCTGGCGTCGCCGGCTGCAACTGCTAAAAACATGGACGCACCTGCCTTCCCCCCCGCCCCCCTCCCCCATTTCTGGAAACCCCCCCCCCCGTATTCGGTCAAGGCTAAACTCAACCACTCTGAAAGTCTGAAAGAAATCTGCCCACTGCGGACACACAATCAAACACACACTGACACACACACCTACCCACCCGCTTTCTCACTCTCTTTCTCTTCACCTGATTGGTCATTGAATCAGCCAATTTAAACAGGAAGTTGGGGGTAGGGGCGGCACACCCTGAGAATAGCTAAGAATCGACTTAGAGTGGTTTAAAGGTCAGAGAGCGAGAGCGAGAGAGAGAAAGAGAGAGAGAGATAGAGAGAAAATGAGAGAGAGAGAGAGAGAGAGAGAGAGAGAGAGAGAGAGAGAGAGAGAGAGAGAGAGAGAGAGAGAGAGAGAGAGAGAGAGAGAGAGAGAGGGAGAGGGAGAGGGAGAGGGAGAGGGGGAGATGGAGAGAGAGAGAGATAGGGGGAGCGCGAGACAGTTGGGTGGAATAGTAAGGAAAGATAGTGAAGGGAAGAGAGGGAGAGAGGGAGAGGAAGAGGATAAAGACAGAGAAACAGAGAGAGAGAGAGGGAAAGAAAGACATGGAGGGAGCAATAGAGAGTTGGAGAGCAAGAGACCGTTGGGGGATAAAGTAAGGAAAGATAGAGAGGGAGAGAAACCTTATAATATCAAGAGTAAAAATAAGATAAAAAGAGAGACATTTATACAGAGAGACTGTATAATATAAAAGTAAAAGAATAGGAGCGGGAGATTGGGCTAGTGTTTAAGGGAGAAGGAGGGAGAGAGAGTGTGAAAGAGAGAGAGAGCGCGAGAGTGGGAGGGAAGGGGGGAAAGAGAGGGGCATTCAAGCAAGACGCTGATAGCGAGCAGATTGAGAGAATGAGAGACAGACAGACAGACAGACAGACAGACAGACAGACAGACAGACAGACAGACAGACAGACAGACAGACAGACAGACAGACAGACAGACAGACAGACAGAGAGAGAGAGAGAGAGAGAGAGAGAGAGAGAGAGTGAGAGAGAGAGAGAGAGAGAGAGAGAGAGAGAGAGAGAGAGAGGGTTCCGGTGAGATGGGCAAATCTGTAAGGAGCTGCTTGGGGGGGGGGGGGGGGAGCGGGGGGGATGCAGTCACCTTATCATCCGTAGATTTTCTCCACTCCCTTCCCGGTAATCCTGACAAGCCGCAAGCCATTAGAGGAGTCTAGAGTACGCCCTCACCCTCCACCTCTCTCCCCCCTCCCCACATGTCAATAACACTCCCCCAACAATCCAGCCCCTCAAAACCCCCCAAACCCCTTCCCCCCTCTTCCTCAGCGGGTGGGCCTCAATACACTTGCGATGCAGGGGCGGCCTGAAAAGTTTGGTACCCCGGGAGGAATTCTAGGATGATGATGATCATGTTGAGGAGGAAGAGGAGGAGGAGAGGGAGGAGGAGGAGTTGATGATGATGATGATGATGATGATGATGATGATGATGATGATGATGATGATGATGATGATGATGATGATGATGATGATGATGGAGGAGGAGTAGGAGGAGAAAGATGATGATGAGGTGGGGGGTGAGGAGGAGGAGGTGAAGGAGGAGAAAGATGATAATGATGATGAGGAGAAAGATGATGAGGATTAGAAAGATGACGATGAGGAGGGGGGGAAGAGGAAGATTAATATGGAGGAGGAGGAGGAGGAGGAGGAGGAGGAGGAGGAGGAGGAGGAGGAGGAAGGGATGAGGAGGAGGAGAAAGATGATGATGAGGAGGAGGAGAAAGATGATGATGAGAAGGAGAAAGATGATGATTAGGAGGAGAAAGAAGATGAGGAGGGGGAGGAGGAGAAAGATGATGAGAAGGAGGAAGGGAGGAGTATGAAGAGAAAGATGACGATAAGGTAGGGGCTGATGAGGAGGAGGAGGTGGAAGAGGATCAGACACCCTAAACGCTGGACCGTAACGTACACTCCAAACTAGTAACACTGTTTGTTTTCTCATGCGGCAGCCGCCCCTTGGATTGATTCCTGAATCGATCCGGCCTGTACGCCAGCAGAGAGTAACCAAGTGAGGAGGCTGGTCCAAAGGAGCAGCCTCCTCACTTGGTTACGGTCATTTGAGTCACTGTATAAAAACAAAAATCATAAACTCGTACACAACACACGGTGTGGCAACAAAACTCACCGTCACTTACAGACCACGCCACAAAAACACATTGAACCACGCCGTCAATATTAGAGTTTCAATTAATTGCATCATGCAAAATAATATTAGCATGCTAATTACATGGTAATTATGTTAAGTATGGTTAACTAGAGTGATTATCGGCCCAAATTAG
>NC_079415.1:26129354-26144354 GCF_026213295.1 Gadus chalcogrammus | reverse complement strand
AAAAGGAGAACGATTGAGGGAGATAAAAAAAAGCGCTGTGATGAAATAGGTCATTATAACAGCGGATAATACCAGCAAAAAATAACAAAACCAAGCATTCACGAAAAATGACTAACTCGACTTGGCAAAGGCAGGTTAATTTAATGTAACTGTGAAAATATAAATATGGATAAATAGGTATTAATGTTGCACCAATAAACCAATAAAACGAAGAAGCCAAGAAAAATCTTTTTTTCTTTGCTCCAAAATGTCTAGACTTAAATATATGCTGTCAATTCTCCTTGCAATTACATTTGTTTTGTCTGTTGATATATCATGTGTTTTCCTAACTGAAGTCACACTGTGGTGATTTTCTCTCTTACTCCTCCTGACAACCAGAGTTGAAAATGCAAAGCTATGAATCCATCAAAGTGGTGCATTGAAAGTGTTTAGCTGATTCTGTCTCTCCCCGGTGGAGAAACCTCCTAATAAACATCTCAATGTGTACTACTACATGGCTTTACCAATAAACCAATCATGTAACCAATAAAGCAACCCTGAAGAGAGAGTGTACATGTGGTATTATTATTACAGATGCATTCGATGCCGTGCCTGACTTGTTACAGAGTGGGCCTGCGAGGCCTGGAAACGACAGATCCCTGTTTGTTTGTCTTCTTCCTGGAAGATTGGGCCCCAAACCCATACCCAGGTGAGCCCGCTTTGAGAGGGGGTTGGGGCACTGCTCAGGATAGTCGAACCCGGTGCCTCGTCTGCAGGACTATTAGGGAGAAGTGCTTCATGTAAGGTTAAAACCATCTTAACCCTGTCTTTTCTTAACCTAACTGGCAATGACCAGTTTATACTGGATCAATTTTTAGGGTGACCTAGTTAAGGTGATTATGTAAACGAAAGATGTCCCAACTTGAATGGATGTTGTATAAATGAATGAATGCATCACTCACAATAATATAATCAACAAACAGACAAGGTCACTCATGGTCTTTTGTTAGATTGTAGTATTTTTTCCTTACCAATACCTCGTATCTGATCCTTTGAAACATTTGAGGTGGAACCAGGTCGGGAAAACAGAACGGAAACAGAGCCTAGAGGTTGTAGCTGAAAGGACAGTTAACCTGTGTGTGTGTGTGTGTGTGTGCGTGCGTGCGTGCGTGCGTGCGTGCGTGCGTGCGTGCGTGTGTGCGTGCGTGCGTGCGTGCGTGCGTGCGTGCGTGTGTGTGTGTATGTGTGTGTGTGTGTGTGTGCATGCAAGTGTGCAGATATGTTTGGCAATGTTTGTGTATGAGTATGTGCACATGGAAATACTGTGTGTGTGTGTGTGTGTGTGTGTGTGTGTGTGTGTGTGTGTGTGTGTGTGTGTGTGTGTGTGTGTGTGTGTGTGTGTGTGTGTGTGTGTGTGTGTGTGTGTGTGTGTGTGGTTGTGTGTGGGTGTGTTTGTGTATATGTGTGTGTATACACAACTGTAAAGGTGAAAGCGCACACAGGTCACGTCAGGTTCAGAAGCCCCCCTCCCTCCCCTTCTCCCCTCCATACCCCATAACTCCTCTTTCCCCAACGGCTGTGGCTTCAACTTCAGCGAGTGGGGAAAGAGAATGAAAAGTGCGAGATGGTTTGAGGGGCTTTGTAGCAAAAGGATATGAAGCCTACCTCTAAATCCTTAAGAAAATAAGCTCACGTAAGACGGAAACGTTGGCTTATCTGTGCTCAGACACGGGAGAGAGAGAGAGAGGGGTAGACAGAGAGAGAGAGAGAGCGAGAGAGAGAGAGAGAGAGAGAGAGAGAGAGAGAGAGAGAGAGAGAGAGAGAGAGAGGGAGGGAGGGAGAGAGAGAGAGAGAGAGAGAGAGAGAGAGAGATTTAGTGTTTTCTTCGAGAATAACAGTGTGTTCATCCTTGTGTTTCTTTGTGTGTGTGTGTCTGTGTGCTTGTGTGTGTTCCATAGGGATTCTTTCCCCTTCTACGGCATCACAACTCGTCTCCTTTAAGCCATGAATATATATTTCACGATTTTGGTCTATGTGTGCCAGTTAAGTGAAGCTTCTATTTTCATATTACTTTATGGCACAACAAGGTAGATTTAAAAAAAAATAAGTGAAAGTCGACAACCAATAATGCCATAAGTTGTCAAACTGGAGAAACATGACCAACAGAGCACCAGAATGCTCTATTCTTCACAAGTTCCACGATAGCAGGCAACCAACAAAACTGAGACTGTTTTTGCTAGTTCAGCAAGCTAATTTGCTAGCTAACTGCTCTATAATTAGCTGCTTGTCTTTGCCCTTCTTTAGATTTAGTCTAGGGCGGCATGGGGTGGCACGTGGCTCAGGAGGTACAGCGGGTTGGCTGGTAAGAAGGTTGCTGGTTTGATCCTCGGCTCCTCCTAGCCGAGTGTTGAGGTGTCCCTGAGCAAGGCGCCTAATACTGACCACTACCGACAAGCCTGCTTTCGCCATGCGTGGCTGAAACAGCACGTCGGTGTGTGAATGTGTGCCTGAATGGGTGAATGTTAGGTGATATTTTAAAGCGCTTTGAGTGGCCACTGGTTAGAAAGAGCTAGTTAAATGTAGTCCACTTGTTTATACTTTTCCTTTCAAACAAAAACCGCAAAGACCGCCACACTCTCTAGACATCCAGGTCCTACTCCTGCATCTTCGTTCCAGTGAGCCAACGGGGAGAAGCTCGAAGAGTTGTCCTGTGAAGCCGGGAAGATTGTCTCTGACTGCACATGGCCACCGGTGCTGCAAGACAGCCAAGAGGACACTTGTTTTGTTTCCTCAGTGTCGCATCCATTTGTCTATCATTTTTTTTTCCCGGGAGAAAGTCGATTTTCCGATGCACCACGGCCCAGTCAGCCACGGCAAACACAAGTGGGAGTGGGGGTTGAGTGTCTGTGTGTGTGTGTGTGTGTGTGTGTGTGTGTGTGTGTGTGTGTGTGTGTGTGTGTGTGTGTGTGTGTGTGTGTGTGTGTGTGTGTGTGTGTGTGTGTGTGGAGGGGTTTGATAAATGGACCTCAAGGTGTTCAGCCACCTGGAGCCATGCATTCCGAGTGTCTCGTCGAGGGATCCCTGCGCCCGCAGACCCCCGGTGGGGTATGGCATCACGTGTGCTGTGAGCTTTTGTGTCTCATCTCTGCGTCCTCCGAAGCTGCAAGGTACCTCGTTTGGAGTCTCTTCTCTGACATCTCTGTTCTCTCCTAAACTTTCCCTCTTGTCTTTCTCCCCCCTCCACGAGTCGAGTCAGGTCGACTATATTTGTAAGGCCTCAATCACAGTTCCGATAATATTCATCAGAACCCCCTTGTCCCCCTAAGGGCCAAGGAAATACACCCTTATATGTCAAGTTCAAGACGTGGACAAGGAAGGCAGAAGGGGGATCCCACCTGCCAGGGATGGTTAGGGGTGCAATGGGTGACATAATTGCATTTACATTTAGGACGTTTAGCAGATGCTTTTTTCCAATGCAACTTACAATAAGTACAGTTGTCAGAAGAAAGAGAAACAACAATGTATCGCTGTCGGTACAGTAATGTTCATAGAACCAAATACCAAGCACAAAATATTGCTAGGTTGTCCCCTTCTCCGTATACAACAAGATACCTAGAATAAGTCGCTACACAATGCTAAGAACTATACAATTTTTTAAGTGCCAGGACCTAGAACATACAATAAGAGCATACATACGTGCCATAATTGACAAACCTACAATTATTTTCCTGGTGAGCAAGCAGGTGGTTGTCAGGTGGTGTGGCCAGGTGTGCAGTGAAGATCACCACAACACACTAAGGCCCCGTCCACACGAAGCCGATTTCACGGCGAAACCGCAAAGGTCTTGTACGGTTCGGCCTTCCGTCCACACGAAGCCGGCGAATCCGCTGAACGAAACCGTAAACTTCTGAAACCACCCTCGGAGCTGGTTTCAAATCTACCCGGTTTCGTTTTGGATTCGTGTGGACGCCTGAAACCGCCTGAAACCGTAAACCATGACGTAATCGCCCCACCCCTCGACCCTCTAGCCAATGACTGTTAAGCCCGCGGAGTCTCAGAATTCACAACAACAAAGATGATGGCGGACTACAGGCTTGTAATCGTTCTGCAGTAGATCATGTCCCTTGTTGGGTTGCTAAGCCATTATTGATTGAGACTGTTGACTGACTGTTTGTGTTGTTAGTTGTACGGGGGGCAGCCTTTATGCGCATGCTCGCCTCTTCTTATTATTTATTTTTCTTCTGGATTTCTGTAGCAGAAGCAGCGCCCCTTATGGGCCTGGCATGTGTACTACAGCGTTTCTACAGATCTACCCGGTTTCGCTTGACTCCGTCTTTACGGAGATACTCCGAAACCGGATAGATCGAAACCGGAACGGTTTTGCACGTTTCGGCTTCGTGTGGACGGGGCCTAAGACAAAGACAGCAATACGGTTATATTGGTGCAGGGTGGACAAGGAACGAGCAGGGAACCTCAAATCTATTATCTTTCAGAAGCTGGCTAACTGGCTATCTAGGCTTGTGCTGGCTAACATGCTGATTTAGCTGTAATGAGAGCTGAGGGTCGGACCTAGGGGCCAAATGCAAAGTAAATAGATGTATGTTGAGTTTGAGTTAATTCTCAGCATAGTCAGCTTCGCTGATTACAGGTGGCAGACTGGTCCACAGATATGCCGCTCGATAGGAGAACACTTTAATTTAGAAGGGCTACTTGGTTGTTCATATTACGTCCTCCCTCTTGTCTCAGCTTGCATAAAGAACGTCACCTTGTAAAATACTATGTCAACTAAAGAGTGCTACTACCAAAGCGACAACAGTGCTAAATACTGCTCCATTGACAGAACAGTGCTAGCTGCTAACCCCTATACAATAAAAACAGCTGTATTTACCACACCTTTAAAACAGCACTAGCACTGCAATGGAAACTATCAATGCTATTACTACACTATTAAAACATCAGTTCTTACCATTACATCATTGAAATAGTGCTTATCCCTACACTACTACAATACCAGTAGCCATACTGGTATTGGGGGAAAGGAATTTTGACTTTGACTCTGAAGTCAAGATTGAAACGCTACATGGAGGAGAAAGGGGTTGTTGCCGTATGCGGGACAGACAGCTGTCAGTTCACTTGGGGTCATGTCATTTCTCCGACGCTCCATTATTCCGACCTCTCGTCATATGCGGACTCCTCCGGCTGGACTCCTCCCGCTGCTCCGTTGCCGGAGGAGTCCGCATACGACCGAGAGGTAGGAACAATGGAGCGTCAGAGAAATGACATGGAGCCGAAGTGAACTGACAGCTGTCTACTGAAAACGTCTTTCTCGAATGCCGCCTGTGTTTGTTGTTGCTGGGACGTAGAGGTCAACCGGAAGTGGCTCTAAAACCACTTGTTGAAAGGGCTACAGCGCCACCTAGGGTAGCGGATTCAGCCATGCTTTGGCCATTATCCCTTATGGCTGGTTCACGCTACACGATTCTCAGATATTCCTCCACGATTTAACATGCCACACTAGCCAGGAAATCGGGCCTTGTCACGTCTGGCCACACTGCAAGATTCAAGGGTGCAATTCTAGAAAATTAGAAAATCTAAGGTTTAGAACTGCCATAAATGTTTTTTACATTTTTGTCATAAAGGTTCCAGTAGTTTTCATATCTGCTCAATGCAGCACCTCCTCGCAGTAGTTGCGTTGCGCGTAGTCTCGCAAAGCCAGACCAAACTACAGCAAGTAGAATGGTCTGGAACCACACTATTTACAGCCGTCTATCCAGGGGGAAACTGGGCTGGCCTGTTTTTACTTCTTTAAACCAATCACAGTCGTCTAGGGCGGGGCTAACCCCGGGAAGCAGCAGCGGTGTCCATGAGGGGGAGCACAATACGGGAAAAGCCAGCAACAGGAAGAGGAGGAGTAGCGGTGGAATCCGACGCTAGTGCTATAGACGCTGTCCATTTCCGCTCAGCCATACTATGTTGCGCGTGACATGAGCGATACAATGTACCCGCAGCAACAACCTAGCCTAGCAACAGAGCGTCAACAATGGATCCCGAGTACATAGCACTAGGCATTATGCTGGCGGTTTGAGGTTTGTGATAAGTTATGATAGCTATTAGCACGTCCAAACTTACGGTAAGTTGGCTCCAAACTTACCGGGTAGGTCAAGGGTGTCGGCTATTTCTCGCCAGGCTGTATCCCTTCACCATATCGTGGAACTCCTTTGTGGACACGTCGAAAATACAGGGACGTTGCTGCCACATTTCAACCAAAGTTGTCTCCATTATGTTGTTCCATTTGCTCTTGTTTTCTTTATTAGTATTCTTCTTCTTGCTATTCATTTTTGTAGTTGTTACTGTGTACTCAGCGTACTGCAGTGAAGTCAGTTGGTAAACACTGCGCGTGAGCTCCAGCTGTTCGTGGGGTTCCCTCACGCAACTGGGGGCGGGGTTCCCTCATGTCAACAATTGATGCGTCATGCGATTCCCCAAAACATCGCAGATCGCAAGCATGTCACATTACAAGACCTTGTCTCGTTGCCGACCTTTCTAAATCGTGTACGACTCGCAAATATGTCTGCGACGAACAAATCGGGGCAAAATCGGGCTGAAATCGTGTAGTCTGAACCAGCCGTTAAAGGCCATCGGATAATTGACAAGTTCGAGTAGCAAAATCGGTATAAGGCTTAATCCGATCTAGCAGTCCCATGTAAAGGCACTGACTGAAACAGCAGTACTTAACAGTATACCATTAAAACCATGCTTACCCCTCCCAAATTGAAACAGAGGTACTAACCTATATACCCTTAAAACCACCCTTACCCCTTCTACACTGAAACAGTAAGACAACTGTATTCCCTTAAAGCCACACTTAGCCCTACGACATTGAAACAGCAGTACTTAACCGTACACCATTAAAACAATGATTACGTCCACATTGAAACTAGCTTCAATGTCACTACCAGTTCTAACGCAACCTCTATGGAAGCCTTATGGCTCCATACAAATAAGATAAGATAAGATAGGATACAACTTTATTAATCCCCCGTAGGAGAAATTTGTTTGTTGCAGAATATGCAATCTTAATAATATAATATAGAATACGGACCACAAACTTAAAATAAGAATATTAGACATTGACTAAACATGGCTCTTACAGCAGTGCTGCCACGGCCTATCAGCAGTGCACCTACTTCCCAGAACAATATTGAAACGGCAGTGCGACACCAACCACTACTACACAATTGAAACATTAGTGCAAACCACTACACTTCTGAAAGTCTATGGCGCACACTTGTCTCTGAGGGGTCAATAGCTCGGACAACACTCGGCCGACTTTACGATGAGGGTGATGATGATGATGATGTTGAGGATGATACTGTTTGGAAACAAGTGGGGATCCGTGATGACAAAAAAAAAAAAGAACAGGCGACGAGGGGGTTTGAAACAAGAGCCCTTGACCACCACGTAGAGACAATGAAGCCCCTGACCTTCTTAAGCAGGCGGGATAAGTCAAGGGCCCCCAAAGGGCCACTCTCCGAGGACCCCCCCGGTCGCCTCAAGTGTCGGGGCGTGTTGATTAGTTCTCGAGGCGGCGAATGCGGGGAATGCCTGATTGCAATAACGCCGAGCGGTTTCGTGATGATACGTGCACTTCTTCAGTGAAGACGAAGGAGTAGCATATCTGTGGCATATGTTAAGTTACCTTATATCAATAGTATGTGGATGTAGTGCTGTTTAGGAGACTGTTTTAGCGAAGCCAATCCAGTGGTGAAAAGTAGTTACCGGTTAGGTCAACCTTACTAACGCACACATGCACGTATATGCACAAGCATGTGCCCGCACATGTGCATACAAACACGTTACACAATTGAACAACCTAATTATTTCAAGTTTGTATTACATTAAAAATGGTATGACTTAATTTGTGTGTGTATTCATTCCTACCTCAAAGTGTGCGTGGTTGCACAGGCCGCCATTTTGCGCCTTTGCTCACCCAAAACAACCATGGACAGGTGCACGTTTCAGAAATTAGAAACTCGTTTGCATTCATCTTTCCATTAGTCTTTGTCAAACTCAATTATATTCAGCGTGGGACATTGTTACCCATTGAGCAATCAGGTGTGCAGCCTCACCCAGCCCCAGAGCGCAATCTGTCTGACTTGGGCCAGGTGAGGCTGCATGAACCAGCCATCATCCACACTCACTCACTCCCACGCTCAGTTTCTAGCAAGCTGCTTCAAATTGCAAGCTTCATATTTCCTACACATTACAGAAGCACAACATAAAGGGTCACAGGATCAGATGAATAATGGTTAACATTTGATATTGGACTACAGCACATTGCAGACATGAAATTTCCCCAGCGGCAATCATTGCATATCAGAAAATAAATAAATATATAACTGTTTTCCACAAATTATTTTATCAACAAGGTACACATTGAGCTTTGATATACAATACAATTATGATGAGTTGTCGGTCTAGTCATACAATCCCCTGGACTTTTGTCTCTTTAGACCTGGATGGGGCTGATTCCCACCCCGGGCCACCCCATATACACAAGCCCCGTGGCCATACCCTGTGTGACCCTGAGGCAGTAGTAGCAACCAACGGATGAGACCTAGAACCCCCCTGATCAACGCTTCCTGTCCCCTGCAGCTCACTAAGAGCTGCCCCCAGCTAAAGGAGTCTGCGTCATAAGTGCTGTCACGTGACTCTGGACGACCGCGGGTATACACCCGCGGTCGTCCAGAGTCACCCCTTCAACACACGTGTAGCGCAAGACAGGAGAAATGATGCGTAGGACGTGTTCTCGCATACCGTATGTACTCCCTTTGACTGAGGTCAGTGATGGTGAGGGCCGGTTTATGGTGGCGCCTGGGAAGAGAGTGGAGGAGGCAAGAAGTGACGCAGAACACTGCGGAATTCACAGTGTTTTTCTCTTCAAGTCAGGTGGAGCGATGTGGAAATATCAATCATAACTATAATATACAATTACATACAAATTGTATTAACCTTGTTTACTATTCACATTAAAAGGAATTGGATACATTATCCCTGTATCTTAAGATACATCCCTTCCTCTATCTAACAGAGAGAGGTTAAGATAGTTCACATTTGCATTCCCACTGGAGCCACTATGTCTGATACCAAGGCCAGGCATATCAACTGACTTCTGTGTTATGTAGATTCCCTTTAACCTTCTTGCAGCCTTGCTTGCAGACTAGCAGACATGTCCACTTCTCCCATATTGCAGTTAACTTGGCCTCTCCCACCAATCCTAAACTCTCCACTATGGTCACTACCACTTTGTTACCTGTGTATTCCCTACCCACAATGCAAACGTTTCCCTTTAAGAATCTTGTTCACCTATTGTCTCACTGAATGTATCCTTGATAACTTTGCTGCCTGTACTTTCCCATGATCATGCTCTAATATTAAATCAAATATCCTCTCTGCCTCTCACTCTCTCTCTCTCTCCCTCTTCCCCTCTCCTTATCTTTATCACAGACACACACTGTCTCTATCTCAAACACGCACAAACATGCCATGGTTCAAGCTTATCCTCACACACACATAACTTTGCATGCACACACACACACAAACACATATGCACATCTATTGAACTATGTTGAACTCTCCTTCTATCTATCTATCTATCTATCTATCTATCTATCTATCCATCTATCCATCTATCTATCTATCTATCTATCTATCTATCTATCTATCTCTCTCTCTCTCTCTCTCTCTCTCTCTCTCTCTCTCTCTCTCTCTCTCTCTCTCTCTCTCTCTCTCTGTGACATCTCTCTCTCTCTCTCTCTCTCTCTCTCTCTCTCTCTCTCTCTCTCTCTCTCTCCCCCCCTTCCATAGTAATGTCAGGTTCAGCTGAAAATATCTGGAGAGCTGGAGACCCTTGCCTGTGTGACATGCTGTGAAGTAATGAAGCATTGATGAATAAATAAAGACATAGAACATAAGACAATGACGCATTACGGGCCAGCGCACATAATACAGACTCCCCAGAATCGTTACCGTCTCCATGTCAAGCGAAACAGTACATTAAATTGATTGAAGACACTTGGTTATGGATAACACTATAATATATATTCCTGGAAATAGTGCCACAGCTCGTGGTCATTTGACAGTAATTTCTTGCAGATGTGTGAAGAGAGTGGAGTGGGGGGTGGGGTTTAAACTGAATTCCACCTTAGGGTGCTTCATGCTTTGAAGGGAGCAGAGTGGAGGATTATGAATGAATACAGGTTGGGCCACTCATGTGCGGTGGTTTTATGGATGATTTGCATGGGTTCCACGACATCATGGTTCAAGGGGGCCGTCACATTTGTCACGAGAATGTGCTTTCAGATCCAGCCAAGGGGGTTATGCACACACACACGCTCATACACACACATACACACACACACACACATACACACGCACACACACACGCTCATACACACAAACGTACACACGTGCACACATACACGCACCCACACACACAGACACACACACATACACACACACATACACAGACACACGCTCATACACACACACACGCACACTCATACACACACTCGCACAAATACACACACACAAACACACACTCATACACACTCACACACAATCACGCATACACACACACACACACACACAAAGGGACACATAGACACATGAAGGAACAAAACCCAAACCCATGACTGCAAAAGTTGAAAGGGGTTTTCCCTGACGACGGCATGCCCTATCAGAGATCTGTTCATATCTCATCTGATGATCTTTAGATAGAGGCCTCTGTCTCTTTCAAGAACATAACAGACACGCTGGAAATACATGTTTCGCCAGGGTTCAGAATAGCATGATGTCTGTTCTGTGTTGCTGTTACAAGTTTTTTTTTTTTTTAATTAATACAAGATTGAAAGAAAATGAAATTAATGCCTTGAATATTAGTAATATGAGAAAAATAAACAGATAACATTACAACACCTCTAGGCATGCATGTTGACATAATGTTACAGTCACATTTACATTATGGGCAGATAGAAGAAGTTTTGATAAAAAATGACTAACAATAAGTGCATTAGTCAGAAGAAAGAACAATTGCTAGGTTAACCCATTCCCCGTAAATATCAAGACAACTAGGATAGGATGCTACACAATGCTAATCCTAAGTATGCTCTTTCCCAGGACACCTGCAAATGGAGCAGAGGATCAACAACACTCGCACACATCTCACACTCAAACCATGGAATAGCCTGGTCTACGGAGGGTGTTACGTTTACATATTTGTACATATGCATATCCTTCCTCTTTTCTCTCTGGCCTCTTTTAGTGTCATGGTCGGTCCCTAAAGAAAAAACAGTTTAACGGTTTGAATTTGGAAAGTGTTCAACCGCTTTATGGAGGGTGTGTGTGTGTGTGTGTGTGTGTGTGTGTGTGTGTGTGTGTGTGTGTGTGTGTGTGTGTGTGTGTGTGTGTGTGTGTGTGTGTGTGTGTGTGTGTGTGAGTGTGTGTGTGTGTGTGTGTGTCTGTGTTTGTATGTGTGTGTGTGTGTGTGTGTGTGTGTAGGGGTGTGTGTGGGGGGGGCACCAAAAGGCTATGACAGAAGTGGGTACCTTGGGTCTGTGTTGGTGGGGAGGAGGAGGGTGAGGGGGAGGGAAGAAAGAGCGGGGTAGCATTGGGGGGTTTACTGCGAAATCCGACCATAATATCATACTGCCACACTGCTCCTGAACCCTACACGCACACACACACACACACACACACACACACACACACACACACACACACACACACACAAACAAACACACACACACACACACACGCACACACACACACACACGCACACACACACGCACACACACGTACACACACACACACACACACACACACACACACACACACACACACACACACACACACAAACACACAGATGCACGCACACACACACACACACACACACACACACACACACACACACACACACAAATGCACACACACACACACACACACACACAAACACACACGCACACACACACACACACACACACACACACACACACACACACACACACACACACACACACACACACACACACACACACACACACACACACACACACACACACACACATTCTCCCATCCACCTGTGTTTTCTACTTCATAATATTAACATTTTGAGGAACAGAAAGCCGCTAAGGGAGAAAAACGGACATGCCATAAACTGAACAGTGCAAATTGACTTCTATAGAAATACATTGACTGATGCGTATTTGTACATATGACATTTATACCAAATGGGTATGTTTGGTACAATGGATTTCATGTGTTTAATTCCCTAGGCAGTTCAGTAAATAGTTAGGATTTCAAATCCCTCTCTTAATGCACTTTCACTACTACGTTTTTGTCGAAGACATTGGGTACGATTTTTTTAATCGAATAAAATCCCAATCATCTTTAAATATAGTTCTTTATTAATCCCCCCTGGGTTAATTCAAATGTTTGCTCAACGCTAAATCTGTTTGTTTATTATTCTTTGAGCAAAATAGCATTGGCATACTTTTTCCCTTTCTCTTTTCCTGTTGATTTTTGTGTATTCCATAGTTAATATGTATAGCTATTTGAACCTAATAACTGTCAACTGCAGCCTTGCTTGATGGCGCGGTCTCCATTCCATTTGCATAGATATGGCCGAGTCCTTTACCGTTTTCAAACGTAGCGCACCGCGTAAATGAAGAGGCCGCGGGCAGCCGATGATGAAGTGCACCTCTCCACATTAGACGCTCTCTCTCTCTCCCCCGCTCTCTCTACCGCCCGCTCTCTCTACCTCCCGCTCTCTCACTCTCTCTCCCTCTCTCCCACTGTCTGTGTTTGTGTGTTGCTCTCTCTCTCTCTTTCTCTCTCTCTCTCTCGCTCTCTCTCTCCCACTCTCTCCCTCCCCCTCTTCCTTTCTCTCTCTCTCTCTCTCCTCTCCCCCCTCTCTCCCCCCTCCTCACTCTCTCTTGCTCCCTCTCTCTCTTTGCCATTTTCACCGGGCAAATCAACTGTAGCTGTTCCCTTTTAGAGACCCACCAAGTCATTTCCTTTGCTTGATTCAAAAAAGGAGGAGGGGAGTGTAAGTAATGACTTTATTTGCTAATAGGAATAATTAAAGCGTGGCCAGGGGCTAGCTCTATTAGCAGGAACGTGAACAATAGGGGACGTGTTTATCTTTGCTAATTGTCGCAGGCAAATATTTTATTAGCGTCGGAACAAGCCTTTACTGAGGCGCGATGTGACCTGAATCTTCACGAGGTCTTCCTGAACAGAAGATAGGCGTTTCTATTTCCATTTTCTTTTGCTACAGGCACATAAGATATACTATGTCATTTACATTAACGTTGGATGAACAACTTGAAAGAAATGCTCCCAAAGACATTTATTTCAATACATCGGATCTGATCCCGGTTTTCTGTGTTTACGGAAGCATCCTATTTAGACAGTTTCCTCCGTGGGAACAGGCTGGGTAGTGGGGGGTCGGGTGGGGTGGGGGAGACTCGAGCCTGAGTTCATCGGAGCATCGTCATTGGTTTGATTACGACCACTTATTTTTCCCTCTCAAACAAATGTCCGTGTCAAGTGGACCCCTAAAACACGCTATCTTCCCGATAAGGTGGTCTTATGCAACCGCGGACGGGCGGAGGCGTCGGTGTACACGTGGGGAAGGTCACTCGTGTCCACATTAAATATGGGGAGGGGGGGGTGGTTGGGGTGTGGGGGAGGGCGTGTGGATGGGCAAAAGGGGGCCGAGCTTTGACGGTTCAATGCGACATTGCTCAGACGGCGATGTCAACATCACCTTAACTCCCTATCTGCCTCTTCCCCCCGCTTAATGAACATGGCTCTGCATGGGTGGATGGGACAGAGGGAAAGGGAGGGAGGGAGAGGGGGCGAGGGGATGAATAGTGCTAAAAATGTAAGCGGCGGACTGACAGCATCTCATACCTAAAATGGCAAGAGAGGATCTAGAACATGCCTCGCACACTGTGGAGTGTGCGGTTTGGAAGGTGGAAAGAAAAGCTAATTCTTTGTTCAGGAATACAAAGAGAGGAGAGAGAGAGAGAGAGAGGGAGTGGGAGAGAGAGAGAGAGAGAGAGAGAGAGAGAGAGAGAGAGAGAGAGAGAGAGAGAGAGAGAGAGAGAGAGAGAGAGAGAGAGAAAGTAGAAAGGAAGATTAGGAGATTAAGGCCTGTCCACACGGGTGAAAACAATCAGTTTTTCTTTGATGCGCTTCCGGAATATCTCCGTAAAGACAGACTCATTGCGAAAACACATCGAGCTGCAAAAAAGCTGTAGTACTCAAGGCGCCGGTTCTCCACAAAAAAAAGTGGAGAGCATCAAGCCTGCGGCTATCCAGCCTGCGCGCTGTATACAAACATTCAGTCGAGGAGGAGATAGCAGTTGTTAAACCTTTTAGATTGAGCAGAAATACTTTTTAATGTAGAGTTAGTAATTCAATTTACCAAGGAGCTGTTATAAAGCTAGCTACAAAAATAATACAAATCCAAAAAAAACACAACTTTCAACGCAACTCTAATGTCGCCCAGCTGGTGGGGGGGGGGGGGTCGATGACGTCATCGTTTGCGTTTCAGGCGTACACACTAGGGATGGGCAAAATGATTCTTTTCCGGGAACTAGTTCTTTCAGTTCAGTTCACTATAACGATTCGTTTATTTGATTCGTTCGTTTTGATTCGTTCGTTACGTCAGATTACATCTTTGTAGACTCAATCAATATAAGTCGCGGGGAGACGGAGCTCTGTTCGTTTGCATATTTTATTTACGTGACCATATGTTTGGTTGATGTTAAAAAAAAATAATCAAAGAACCAATTCTTCTTGTTTTGGGGAACCAGTTCTTGTCGTTCACGTTCGGGATTCGTTCGTTGTAACGAATCAGTCGCGACCGACACATCCCTAGTACACACGAATCCAAACACGAAACCGCATAGGTCAGTTTTTATTGGAATCCACCCTTGGACCTGGTTTCAGAAA